>NC_084732.1:95225810-95273310 GCF_033978785.1 Entelurus aequoreus
AGTGTCACGTGTTTGTTTGTTTCTGTTGCCATGACGGCAGATTATGCTCAGCTGCCTCTGGTTAGTGTTCGGACGCTCACCTGTTGTCCGGGCACTAATCAGAGGGCTATTTAGTCTTTGCCCGGGCAGCACTCTGCCTGGCTTCCTAATTTGCTTTCACGCAACAGCTAACGACAACTTTGTTTCCTGCTAGCTTTCAGGCTATGCTATTTGTTTACTTGCTAGCTCCCATGCTAGTCGTTTTTGTTTTTTCCTGTCTGAGTTAGCTCCAGAATAAATCATTTTTCTACCTGCAAGCTGTGTCCGAGCCCGTCTGCATCCTTGGGAGAACACCACCGCACCTCGATGCGACCAGGTCGTTACAGTAGGAAGCCAGCAAGAAGAAGTTCTCCCGCAACGAGCACGTCGGAGGAGATGGACGAAGGTGCGTGGATGGTGTTGCGAGCAATGGAGGCGGAGACTCTCCGCTATTCCCCCTCGGAGCGCCAGGACCTGATCTGGGGTCCTAACGGAAAGTTGGTCCCAATCCACTCCGTTTGGCCCGAGGACATCGCCACACCTCCGCACCACCGGACGCGTCAGCGAAGAGGGAAGCCACCAAAGAGGTCTTCACTTCGCTGCAAAGACGCGCCACTCCCACAGACTCCTCCACCACCGGTACACAGTAAGCAACATTCAGCCCAAGATTCCCCTCCTCACATGTTTGGCAACCCTATCGACCACTTTGCCAAACATTTCACCGATTGGGCTGTCAGTCAGCTGGAGACCCACACAGATGACGTCATCCCGCCCACTGTGGATGACGTCAGAGACGAAGAATTTTTTTTAAATTCTTCTGCTCCTTTTTATCAGCCACCTCCTAAGGACTTGAATTCTAAGATAAGACGTTATCAGGACATTTTTGTGAAATGTAAATCTAGTCAGTCCCGGTCACCTGACTTTCTAGCTCCACCCCCAGTGACTATTGCTCCGCCCACTGCACATATTTTTTCCCCCTGTGCTCCCACCCAGTCTCAAGTGGGGAGTAAGAAAAGACATTTTGGACAATTTAGAGGAGAGGATTCTACCCTCCCCCTGACCACCCTCCACCCACCCTTGAAGACGGTTCCAATCAGCAAGGAACGCGTCTGGGATCCGCTTTTTGAGGGGGGGGCTAGTACTGGGAGCTGTGCGAGTGGGGTGGCACAACGGCGTGCTAAGCCGCAACCTCCTGCTCGGCCACCGCCACCTGTCCTTCGGCGGGCTAAGCCACAACCTCCTGCCCGGCCGCCACCACCGGTTTTTCGGCCTGCTAAGCCGCAACCGCCAGCTAGGCCACCTGCACCTCGACTGGTTCTCACACCAGTACCTGCACCTCGGCTGGTTCCCACACCAGTACCTGCACCTCGGCTGGTTCCCACACCAGTACCTGCACCTCGGCTGGTTCCCACACCAGTACCTGCACCTCGGCTGGTTCCCACACCAGTACCTGCACCTCGGCTGGTTCCCACACCAGTACCTGCACCACGACTGGTTCCCGCACCAGTACCTGCACCACGACTAGTTCCCGCACCAGTACCTGCACCACGACTGGTTCTCGCACCAGTACCTGCACCACGACTGGTTCTCGCACCAGTACCTGCACCACGACTGGTTCTCGCACCAGTACCTGCACCACGACTGGTTCTCGCACCAGTACCTGCACCACGACTGGTTCTCGCACCAGTACCTGCACCACGACTGGTTCTCGCACCAGTACCTGCACCACGACTGGTTCTCGCACCAGTACCTGCACCACGACTGGTTCTCGCACCAGCACCTGCACCACGGCTGGTTCTCGCACCAGCACCTGCACCACGACTAGTTCTCGCACCAGCGACTTCGGCTGCCACGACAGCGACTCCGGCTGCCACGACAGCGACTCCGGCTGCCACGACAGCGACTCCGGCTGCCACGACAGCGACTCCGGCTGCCACGACAGCGACTCCTGCTGCCACGACAGCGACTCCTGCTGCCACGACAGCGACTCCGGCTGCCACGACAGCGACTCCGGCTGCCACGACAGCGACTCCTGCTGCCACGACAGCGACTCCGGCTGCCACGACAGCGACTCCGGCTGCCACGACAGCGACTCCTGCTGCCACGACAGCGACTCCGGCTGCCACGACAGCGACTCCGGCTGCCACGACAGCGACTCCGGCTGCCACGACAGCGACTCCGGCTGCCACGACAGCGACTCCTGCTGCCACGACAGCGACTCCGGCTGCCACGACAGCGACTCCGGCTGCCACGACAGCGACTCCGGCTGCCACGACAGCGACATCTCAGCGACCTCGAGTGGTCCGGCGGCGCAAGCGGAAAGCAGGTCCCCGCATGCAGCCCTCGAGGTCAGTGAAGGGACGTCAGTGGCGCAAACAGCAGCGACATTCAAGACTTTGTTGCAGGACTCAGAGGCTGCTGAAATTCTGGCGCCACTCACGCCCACCTTCTCGGCGGCCACGAATGTGGCCTTACCGTGGTCGCCCGCCTCGCCAGCGGTGGCGGCGTTCCATTCGCCGCCGCCACCTGACCCTTCCCCGGTGGATTCGGGGACACGTGGCCTGGCGACCCACCACCAAGTCACCCCCCCGCCCGCCCTTGACTCGTGAACTATTGTTTTTTTTGGGGGGTTCCAGTTGTTTTTTTTGTTTTCAAGGGACATCTGGAATCTGTCCTTTTAGGGGGGGGTACTGTTAGGATCCGCTGCTCGGATCAGTTTGTTTACAGTTTAGTGTCACGTGTTTGTTTGTTTCTGTTGCCATGACGGCAGATTATGCTCAGCTGCCTCTGGTTAGTGTTCGGACGCTCACCTGTTGTCCGGGCACTAATCAGAGGGCTATTTAGTCTTTGCCCGGGCAGCACTCTGCCTGGCTTCCTAATTTGCTTTCACGCAACAGCTAACGACAACTTTGTTTCCTGCTAGCTTTCAGGCTATGCTATTTGTTTACTTGCTAGCTCCCATGCTAGTCGTTTTTGTTTTTTCCTGTCTGAGTTAGCTCCAGAATAAATCATTTTTCTACCTGCAAGCTGTGTCCGAGCCCGTCTGCATCCTTGGGAGAACACCACCGCACCTCGATGCGACCAGGTCGTTACAGCAATATTTCAGTTGATGTGTAATGAATCCAGAATGTATGACATGCCCATGTTTTTAGTTGCATTGCAGAAAATAAAGGACTTCATCACAATATTCTAATTTTCTGAGACAATCCTCTATATGTATATGTTTGTGTGTATATATATATATATATATATATATATATATATATATATATATATATATATATATATATATATATATATACACACTACCGTTCAAAAGTTTGGGGTCACATTGAAATGTCCTTATTTTTGAAGGAAAAGCACTGTACTTTTCAATGAAGATAACTTTAAACTAGTCTTAACTTTAAAGAAATACACTCTATACATTGCTAATGTGGTAAATGACTATTCTAGCTGCAAATGTCTGGTTTTTGGTGCAATATCTACATAGGTGTATAGAGGCCCATTTCCAGCAACTATCACTCCAGCGTTCTAATGGTACAATGTGTTTGCTCATTGGCTCAGAAGGCTAATTGATGATTAGAAAACCCTTGTGCAATCATGTTCACACATCTGAAAACACTTTAGCTCGTTACAGAAGCTACAAAACTGACCTTCCTTTGAGCAGATTGAGTTTCTGGAGCATCACATTTGTGGGGTCAATTAAACGCTCAAAATGGCCAGAAAAAGAGAACTTTCATCTGAAACTCGACAGTCTATTCTTGTTCCTAGAAATGAAGGCTATTCCACAAAATTGTTTGGGTGACCCCAAACTTTCGAACGGTAGTGTATATGTTTGTGTGTGTGTATGTATATATATATATATATATATATATATATATATACATGTATATTAATGTGTGTGTGTGTGTGTGTGTGTGTGTGTGTGTGTGTGTGTGTGTGTGTGTGTGTGTGTGTGTGTGTGTGTGTATAAATATACATGTGTGTGCGTATATGTATGAGTGTGTATATGTATGTGTGTATAAATTTGTATAAATGGGTTTGTATGTGTGTATATGTGTGTGTGTGTATATATGTATACGTTTGTGTATATATATATATATATATATATATATATATATATATATATATATATATATATATATGTGTGAATATATATATACATATATATACATATATGTATGTATACATGTATATTAATGTGACTGTGTGTGTTTGTGTGTGTGTGTGTGTGTGTGTGTGTGTGTGTGTGTGTGTGTGTGTGTGTGTGTGTGTGTATGAATATACATCTTACTGTGTATGTGTGTGTGTGTGTGTGCATGTGTAAAAATGTGTATGTTTGTATATATATATATATATATATATATATATATATATATATATATATATATATATATATATATATATATATATATATATACATATATATATATATTACCATACACACAGTATTGTAAATGACTTGACTAAAATAGAACATAATGCGTGTTTATCACAGGACATTTAGATGCCAACTGGCTGTCCAGCTTTGCACACGTAATCACGCTGCAGCACTGCTTGTATCGGAGCAAGCCGATATCATCCGACACATTTTATTTTCGCTGATATCACACCGATATCAATATTGGATCGGGACACCCCTAACGCAAAGTGGAAGACAAAATGCAAATCCCGGTTTCCCCCCCTTTGCGGCTACTACCTATTTCCCCTTTCTTTCCACAAAAACATTGGAGTGAGTGTGTGAACATTTCTGCTGAATCATCAGAGGGTCGGCCGGCTCATCGTCTCTGTTCTAGTTCGCAAACCCTCATTTCCACGGTCTGGTGCTTCCGGCCTATTCTTGCTGACAAACACCCAGACTGACTGACGAGGGTGCAAAAATAAGGAAATAAAATAAATCCCTGCGTGCTGATGACCACACCGACCAGCAGGTGTATGCAATGAGCCTTGCAACATGTGCAAAAGTCATTAATAATGAACTATAAGAGTGTCGCACATGTGTCCCATCCACATTGTGACAGCTCTTTGCGTGCTTTGCTGTTGTTTCCAAGTCCCCGCCTGGCTTTGGTTGTGCTTTGACATTTTGACAGCAGCATCCGTGTCAGTGGTGGATGTTGTCCGACTGTCATGGCGGGGCGCTTCTCCCTGCGGGGGGGCTTCTGTTACCTCCATTAGGAGGTTGTGTCATCCCTGCCTTCAGTTGGCATTGGAAACTCATTCAAAAAAGTTATGGGCGGATTTTGGATGGAACGGATAGGAACTTTATTGGCACGTATAACGTATTTTCCAGACCATAGGGCGCACCAGATTATAAGGCGCACTGCCGATGGATGGTCTATTTAAAAAAAATATTTTTTCATATATAAGGCGCACCGGATTATAGGGCGCATCAAAAGAGTCATTTTTTTTTTTTTTTTTTCTAAATGTAAAAGACTTCCTTGTGGTCTACATCGGGCCGCACAAGAAATAAAAAAAATAAATAATAAAAAATAAATAATAAAATAAAGTTTTTTTTTATTATTAAATCAACATAAAAAACACAAGCTTCACTTACAATTAGTGCACCAACCCAAAAAAAACTCCCTCCCCCATTTAAACTCATTCGCACAAAAGGGCTGAGATAGGCTCCAGCGACCCCCTGCAACCCCAAAAGGGACAAGCGGTAGAAAATGGATGGATGGATGGGTTGTTTCTTTCTGTAATTAATATTTCTGGTTCTTACATTATATATCAATATAGATCAATACAGTCTGCAGGGATACAGTCCGTAAGCACGCATGATTGTAATTTTTTAATGACAAAAAAATATTTTTATTTTTATTTTTTATTTTTATTTTTTCAATCGTCACTTTCCTGTCTTCCGTCCGCTCCAACGTCTCACCCTCTCCTGCGTGCTCGTTTTTATAAGCAGCACTTCATCCTCTG
This sequence comes from Entelurus aequoreus, assembly GCF_033978785.1. NCBI lineage: Eukaryota > Metazoa > Chordata > Actinopteri > Syngnathiformes > Syngnathidae > Entelurus > Entelurus aequoreus. The sequence goes on from NC_084732.1 coordinate 95,231,754, forward strand.
TATATTCAGCTTCAAAAAGATAAGGCTATGAATCCTCACTTGTTCAAAAATAGTCGTATTCGTTGTCCGTTACCCAGTCTGCCATGATTACAAAATGTTTTCCGAAAATGACAACACCCATGTGTTGCCAGAAGTTGAAAGTACGCTGCTGTGGAAACGTAAATTAATGCGCTGAAGAAATCAGTTCCGGCAATGATTAAAATGACCAAAATACTGGGAGGTAGCTTAAAAAAAACTACCGACTGCGGATGGACGTCAGCTACTTGCTAGATAACGGCTAACAAGAGCAAGAGCTTCATTGTTTGTTTTCAAGTCAAAATGCATCGATTCTCCCTTTTCTATCCCCACACTGTTTCTGCTTATACTGTAAGTACTCCATGTGTGTGTGTTGCCTAATGTGTGCGACTGCTCGTTTTACCAGCACGTCACTTTCCTGTCTTCCGTCCGCTCCAACGTCTCACCCTCTCCTGCGTGCTCGTTTTTATAAGCAGCACTTCATCCTCTGTATATTCAGCTTCAAAAATCCTCACTTGTCCAAAAATAGTCGTCTTCGTTGTCCGTTACCAAGTTTGCCATGATTAGAAAATGTTTCCGAAAATAAGAACACCCATGTGTTGCCAGAAGTTGGAAGTGCGCTGCTATGGAAACGAAAATAAATGCGCTAAAGAAATCAATGATTAAATTGACCAAAATCCGGGGAGTATTAGTGATTTAGAGGTAGCTAAAAAACTACGGACTGCGAATGGACGTCAGCTACTTGCTAGATAACGGCTAACTAAAGCAAGAGCTTCATTGTTTGTTTTCACGTCAAAATGCATCGATTCTCCCTTTTCTATACCCACGCTGTTTCTGCTTGTAAGTACTCTGTGTGTGTGCGTTGCCTAATATGAGCGACTGCTTGTCACGTCACTTTCCTGTCTTCCGTCCGCTCCAATGTCTCACCCTCTCCTTCGTGCTCGTTTTTATAAGCAGCACTTCATCCTCCTTATATTCAGCTTCAAAAAGATAAGGCTGTGAATCCTCACTTGTCCAAAAATAGTCGTCTTCGCTGTCCGTTACCAAGTCTGCCGTGATTAGAAAATGTTTCCAAAAATAAGAACACCCATGTGTTGCCAGAAGTTGGAAGTACGCTGCTATGGAAACGAAAATAAATGCTTTAAAGAAATGTATGATTAAATTGACCAAAATCCGGGGAGTATTAGTGATTTAGAGGTAGCTAAAAAACTACGGACTGCGGATGGACGTCAGCTACTTGCTAGATAACGGCTAACAAGAGCAAGAGCTTCATTGTTTGTTTTCACGTCAAAATGCATCGATTCTCCCTTTTCTATACCCACACTGTTTCTGCTTGTAAGTACTCCGTGTGTGTGCGTTGCTTAATTTTGCCAGCACAAAAAAATAAAGTACCGGTACTTTTCCAAAGCAATATAGTACAGTTTTTTATCAATTAATACCACTGTACTTTATTAGTACCGATACAACCCTAACCAGGACCGATCACCGTTTGGATTCAGGTTTTTTTTTTTTCTACGATTGGTTATTAGAGCCTGGCAGAGGTCTGCGGATCTGCGAGTTTGAACTTTTATAACTTTTTCATGCCGTTCATTTGTCCAGCTTTTCATTATCGAAGACGAGGAGCAATTTTATTTGCTCCCGATGCCTAGTTCTGGCGGAAAAACCGTGTCAAATTAATTCCAAGATACTCTCAAGCCATTAGGTGCACCGTTACCACCTAATGAGATCAATTACAAAAGCTGGGAAATTTGACCTTTACAAAGATAATAAGGCTTAATTTTTATTGACCTGCGTTGTAGTGTGTGTAACTGCACACTAGGAGGTCTAAATCTTCGACTCCCTCTTTATAAGCTCGCTACAAGCAATGATTCGATCAGAGCTGGGCACATATTTTGACTCGGGGGCAACATTGAGAGAAAAAATGTGTCTGGGGGGCCAAAGTGTATGTGTGTATAAATGATATATACACGTTTATCTGTAAAAAATCTGCTGTACAGTATGTGTGTTTGGGTCCCTTTTATTCAGTAACACTAATACTAAAAGTCACAATGTCTGATACGGTTCTAAAAAAGTTATGACAGATCACCTTAAAAAAACTGAATGAATTGTACAGTTTTTCACCGAATGGGACACCAGAAATGTACATGAAACTAAAGAAAGTGGGATTTACAATATTAACTATGAACAATAAAACACTGAATATTAACAACATATGAACATCGCTCCTCTTTTACGTGGGATTTACGATATTAACTGTGAACAATAAAACACTGAATATGAACAACATATGAACATCGCTCCTCTTTTACGTGGGATTTACAATAATACCTATGAACAATAAAACACTGAATATTAACAACATATGAACATCGCTCCTCTTTTACGTGGAATTTACAATATTAACTATCAACAATAAAACATGGAATATTAACAACATATGAACGTCGCTCCTCTTTTACGTGGGATTTACAATATTAACTATGAACAATAAAACACTGAATATTAACAACATATGAACATTACTCCTCTTTTACGTGGGATTTACAAAATTAACAATAAACAATAAAACACTGAATATTAACAACATATGAACATCGCTCCTCTTTTACGTGGGATTTACGATATTAACTATGAACAATAAAACACTGAATATTAACAACATATGAACATCGCTCCTCTTTTACGTGGAATTTACAATATTAACTATGAACAATAAAACACTGAATATTAACAACATATGAACATCGCTCCTCTTTACGTGGGATTTACGATATTAACTATGAACAATAAAACACTGAATATTAACAACATATGAACATCGCTCCTCTTTTACGTGGGATTTACACTATTACTATGAACAATAAAACACAAAATATTAACAATGTGAACATCGCTCCTCTTTTACGTGGGATTTACAATATTAACTATGAACAATAAAACACGTAATAACAACATATGAACATCGCTCCTCTTTTACGTGGGATTTACAATATTAACTATGAACAATAAAACACTGAATATTAACAACATATGACCGTCGCTCCTCTTTTACGTGGGATTTACAATATTAACTATGAACAAGAAAACACTGAATATTAACAACATATGAACGTCGCTCCTCTTTTACGTGGGATTTACTATATTAGCTATGAACAATAAAACACTGAATATTAACAACATATGAACGTCGCTCCTCTTTTACGTGGGATTTACAATATTAGCTATGAACAATAAAACACTGAATATTAACACCATATGAACATCGCTCCTCTTTTACGTGGGATTTACGATATTAACTATGAACAATAAAACACGGAATATTAACAACATATGAACATCGCTCCTCTTTTACGTGGATTTACAATATTTACTATGAACAATAAAACACTGAATATTAACAACATATGAACTTCGCTCCTCTTTTACGTGGGATTTACAATATTAACTATGAACAATAAAACACTGAATATTAACAACATATGAACGTCGCTCCTCTTTTACGTGGGATTTACAATATTAACTATGAACAATAAAACACTGAATATTAACAACATATGAACGTCGCTCCTCTTTTACGTGGGATTTACAATAATACCTATGAACAATAAAACACTGAATATTAACAACATATGAACATCGCTCCTCTTTTACGTGGGATTTACGATATTAACTATGAACAATAAAACACTGAATATTAACAACATATGAACATCGCTCCTCTTTTACGTGGAATTTACAATATTAACTATGAACAATAAAACACTGAATATTAACAACATATGAACATCGCTCCTCTTTTACGTGGGATTTACGATATTAACTATGAACAATAAAACACTGAATATTAACAACATATGAACATCGCTCCTCTTTTACGTGGGATTTACACTATTACTATGAACAATAAAACACAAAATATTAACAATGTGAACATCGCTCCTCTTTTACGTGGGATTTACAATATTAACTATGAACAATAAAACACGTAATAACAACATATGAACATCGCTCCTCTTTACGTGGGATTTACAATATTAACTATGAACAATAAAACACTGAATATTAACAACATATGACCGTCGCTCCTCTTTTACGTGGGATTTACAATATTAACTATGAACAAGAAAACACTGAATATTAACAACATATGAACGTCGCTCCTCTTTTACGTGGGATTTACTATATTAGCTATGAACAATAAAACACTGAATATTAACAACATATGAACGTCGCTCCTCTTTTACGTGGGATTTACAATATTAGCTATGAACAATAAAACACTGAATATTAACACCATATGAACATCGCTCCTCTTTTACGTGGGATTTACGATATTAACTATGAACAATAAAACACGGAATATTAACAACATATGAACATCGCTCCTCTTTTACGTGGGATTTACATATTTACTATGAACAATAAAACACTGAATATTAACAACATATGAACTTCGCTCCTCTTTTACGTGGGATTTACAATATTAACTATGAACAATAAAACACTGAATATTAACAACATATGAACGTCGCTCCTCTTTTACGTGGGATTTACAATATTAACTATGAACAATAAAACACGGAATATTAACAACATATGAACATCGCTCCTCTTTTACGTGGGATTTACAATATTAACTATGAACAATAAAACACTGAATATTAACAAAATATGAACATCGCTCCTCTTTTACGTGGGATTTACAATATTAACTATCAACAATAAAACACGGAATATTAACAACATATGAACGTCGCTCCTCTTTTACGTGGGATTTACGATATTAACTATGAACAATAAAACACTGAATATTAACAACATATGAACATCGCTCCTCTTTTACGTGGGATTTACGATATTAACTATGAACAATAAAACACTGAATATTAACAACATATGAACATCGCTCCTCTTTTACGTGGGATTTACACTATTACTATGAACAATAAAACAGGAAATATTAACAATATGAACATCGCTCCTCTTTTACGTGGGATTTACAATATTAACTATGAACAATAAAACACTGAATATTAACAACATATGAACATCGCTCCTCTTTTACGTGGGATTTACAATAATACCTATGAACAATAAAACACTGAATATTAACAACATATGAACATCGCTCCTCTTTTACGTGGGATTTACAATAATACCTATGAACAATAAAACACTGAATATTAACAACATATGAACATCGCTCCTCTTTTACGTGGGATTTACGATATTAACTATGAACAATAAAACACTGAATATTAACAACATATGAACATCGCTCCTCTTTTACGTGGGATTTACACTATTACTATGAACAATAAAACACGAAATATTAACAATATGAACATCGCTCCTCTTTTACGTGGGATTTACAATATTAACTATGAACAATAAAACACTGAATATTAACAACATATGAACATCGCTCCTCTTTTACGTGGGATTTACAATATTAACTATGAACAATAAAACACGGAATATTAACAACATATGAACGTAGCTCCTCTTTTATGTGGGATTTACAATATTAACTATGAACAATAAAACACTGAATATTAACAACATATGAACATTACTCCTCTTTTATGTGGAATTTACAAAATTAACTATGAACAATAAAACACTGAATATTAACAACATATGAACGTCGCTCCTCTTTTACTTCTCCGACCAGCTCCTCGATAGTTGTGTATCTCTTACGATCAAGCAAAACACAACAAAAATGTAACAAACATCAACATATGAATGCAAAGGGTAATAAACACCTACAATATGATATATTATCACTTTTATGCAGAACTTTGTTCCTGGCTGCTCTGAAACAAGCCACTCGGCTTTGTTCCTGGTCTGAGCTGCTGTGACGTAGATTACCGTAAAAACTCGTATTACACTCAAAAGCTCAGATTTCAACCATTGAAATACCGTCTATAGTTCAAGACTTTAAAAACAGCACTGCACATCATAATGGCGGCTACAGTTTTGAAAATCTTAATGGGCCGCATGTATTTTGCCCAGGTCTGCATTAGATTTTGCAGGTGTACCTAAAGAAGTGTCCGCTAACAAAGTGTCCGTTCAATAAACGCAGCGTTATCTGCGCCGACACCCCGCCATTAGACAACTAGCAGAGTCTCCCTGACTTGCAAATTAGTAATTAATTTGTTTTGAGGGATCATTTAATTGACTCACCGGACGAACGCTCGCAAGCCACACTGCTGCGGACCATTTGGATGCCATTATTAGAAGCATACGGGGGTGGGGGAATCACAGCAGGTGAGCTAATCTGATCTCAGGCGGTAATGAGGATAAAGATATTTTTAATAGGCACAGTCAAGTGTTCCGGGGGCCTGTTAGCGGCGCTGCAAGCACCTCTCGGGGAAATACGGTCCCACAAATACAGCTCTGATAGAACTCTTATTCACTGTCAATTGGTTCCAGGCCTGAATTTCCGCAAATAAATATTATTATTAATGAATAAAATATCTATAGAGAGCATAAAAGCGATTTATGACCAGTGTTGGGACTAACAGAGTAAAGAGCACAAAGAACATAACATTTTAGTTAACTGTAAGTTGTGTCTTGGATCAAAGATCCCATCTACTGCCCAAAACAGCAATTAAAATCTGCTGAAACAGCTACAAAAGCAACATGCTTCGACGAAACTAGTAAAGAGAGACACAGACTCCGATGCCACTTCACCTCCACCCCCACCACCACCTAAGGATTTTAACGGAGGGACTGCTAGCCAGGACAACATATGTGCTAGAAGACATGCAGGCTATTTCTACAGTGGAGTCACCCGCTTTCAGGCAGCTAATTAGCATGATAGCGGGCGTCAAACGGTAAATGGCACGGGAAAAAAATGTCCAAGTACCTGGACACAGTGGACAGTGAGTACATAAAAATGGAAAGCGAGCTAAAGAAGACACTCCAAACTCTGCCTCTGCTCATCATTCAGCACTGAAGGTACACAAACTGTCAATTCTCTTATATACTCTTTCATTCTAGACTTCTAGAGTGTTTTATTACCACATCACTCTAAATGTATAGACTATAAAGTTCACAAACATAAAGAGGGATCCTAGTGGGCCAGGCCAATATTTCCTTTTCTCTAAACTAAAACTGGGGAAATGCATAGAGTGTTCTGGGCTTCAGTACAGTGTTGATCTCCTGAAGACATGATTTTATTTCACAATTCCTTGAGAGAAAAAAACGCCTGGTTAGGCTTTGTGTATAGCAGTATGTGTGCTGTATATAGTGGCATGACATATAATCATGTCATGTGTGCCTTCCTTGGGTGAAGCCAGGTTTACAGCTATGTTGTGACATGTTGTTATTATGCGGTTTGTTACTTATGTATGTTATGTTGCAGCTATTTCAAACAGTTTTGTCAATTTGTTCCGGCCCAAAATAAATTGGCCCTTTGAAACATATCTTTGTCTTTGTGTGTTGTATGTAGACCACATTGCTTAGCAGAGTTCAGTGGTGCAAATGCATTTAAGTTGATCAACAGATTGTATTTGTGTTGACGGGGGGGTCGCAGCTTGCTGCGAAGTTTGTTCTTCCGGGATGCAAACGGTCTTTTCCGGACAAGGGTAGCAGGTAGGAACATATTTATTAATCTAACTACAAAATAACAGGCAAAAACTCTCTTAACTGTGGCATGAAATAAACAATACTTACATAGACGGTTGCGTGACAATAGTGTGAAGCAAACAACTAGCATAAACTATAGCATAGCAAGAAACAAACAACTAACATAACTATGGCATGGAACAACTATGAAACTGTGGCATGAAACAACTAACATGAACTATGGCAGAGAACAACATGAAACTGTGGCATGAAACCAATAACTAGCATAACTATAGAATCAGACCTGCAATGACGCCAGGCAGACTGACTGGCAAAGGCGGTTTAAATAGCCTCTTGATTAGAGCCAGGTGAGCGTCCGAACACCAGCGGCAGGTGAAAATCATATGCCACCATGGCAACCAAAACAAACAAGAGTGCACAAAAAACAGGAACTCATGGAGTTAAACTAACAGAACATAACAAAAACATGATCCGGCCCACGGATCATGACAGTATTATTCTCCAGTACAATAACAGTACTGAAATGAAGGCTAAATTTAAAAAAAAAAACAAGTAACTAAATACTTACTTTTTACAGTAACGCATTACTTTTTGGTGTAAGTAACTGAGTTAGTAACTGGGTTACTTTTGAAATGAAGTAATAATAATAATAATAATAATAATAATACCTGGGATTTATATAGCGCTTTTCTAAGTACCCAAAGTCGCTTTACATGTTAAAACCAGTAACTAGTAACTGTAACTAGTTACTGGTTTTCAGTAACTAACCCAACACTGTTAATTTCAGGCAAAACACTGCCGCGTTGGTCCACTGGCTCCGCAAAAATCAACCAAAACTGAAAGTCCTTAAGTGGGGCTTTAACAAAGATTGAACAAAATCCTGGACTTGTGTCCGTAAGTTATGTCCGGTAACATGTCGAAGGCTGCCATCAAACACCTGCGGAGACGCCAGTAACGAATAGTGCTCCTCATTGCCCTCATTGTGTTTACCTGTGAGAAATCTAAGAACGTCTCCGGTCGCCGCTGCTCAGTGCGCGACGGAGGTGACAGTGTTGTTCTGCACCACAATGCTCACAAAGCCGGCATTCAGCGCGTCTGCCTTTGAATCATGTCCGCCGAGATAAGAGTTCTAAAACCTGCCTGTTGGGCTTGAAGGATGAAACACCCTTGTTTTGTTTTTTTTACTGCCGCCTGCGCTGTCAGGTCCCAGAAATGCAAGGTTCTGCGTCGGATGAAAGGACAACTCTAACCCATTATCTCTTAGCACAGGGGGGTTTCAAACTTTTCATTGAGGGCCACATTTATGGCTGCCCTCAGAGGGCTCCTTGTAACAGTGCACGATATATGAATATAAATGTAAGGATTGGCCTCATGATATTATCACACAATTGACTGTGCATTTGATTATTATATTTTTACACTGTAAATGTTACGGTGGTGATGTGTATTTCTGGTCTTGTCACCCCCTCCAAGGGCCGAACTTCGACAAGGACACGTCGGAGACGCTTTGCAGAACAAAATGTTGCTATATAGAACAAAATGTTGCTTTATTAGAAGTGAGCAACATTATACAGGACTGCAGTACCTGGAGGAGGTCAGGTCACAAAAATGAGGCACTCCTAACCATTGGCGCCGATCTACATTTCTGCCAGTGGGTGCTCGGTGTATTAAAAAAAAAAAAAGACGTTCAGCAAAGTTAATATCCCATATGATTTGTGGTTTTATTATTTTGTAAAACGGACCAAACTCGCCACAAATTTAACTACAACAAGATTGATTTTTCCAAAATTATTTTAAAGATTGAAAGTTTCCATCAATCCCACGTGGGTGCTCGGCATTGTCCGTGGGTGAACTTTTTTTACTGTAAAATATAAAGTGGTTTTTATGGTGTATTACTGTAAATGGAAAAATGGCACCACCATTTTTTCCAAAGTGAAATTCTGGTGGCTGAGGGGCCATATTTTTTAACATAAAATCTAAGGTTGTTGCTTTTACGGTGTATTACTGTAAATACAAAAACGGCGCCACAGTTTTTTTACGGCAAAATTCTGGCAACCTGTTTTTTTCAGCATAAAGTCTACGGTTGTTGTTGTTACGGTGTATTACTGTAAATGGGAAAAAGGCACAACAGTTTTTTTATTTTTACGGGAAAATTATGGTGACTGAGCTTTAGTTTGTTGGGGGTTTTTTTTTACATAAAATTTAAAATTGTTGTTTTTACGATGCTTTTTTTTTTTTTACTGTAAAATAGACATTGTTTTTTACGGTGTATTACTGTAAGTAGAAAAACGGCACCACAGTTTTTTTATGGTAAAATTCTGGCAACTGTGGTCCTGTTTTTTTTAGCATAAAGTCTACGGTTGTTGTTTTTTACGGTGTAAATGGGAAAAAGTCACAACAGTTTTTTATTTTTATGGGGAAATTCTGGTGACTGAGCTTTAGTTTTTTGGTTGTTTTTTTTTTACGTAAAATCTATGATTGTTGTTTTTACGATGCTTTTTTCTACTGTAAAATACACATTGTATTTTAAAGTGTATTACTGTAAATAGAAAAACGGCACCACAGTTTTTTTACGACAAAATTCTGCCAACTGAGCTCCTGTTTTTTTTCAGTATAAAGTCTACGGTTGTTGTTTTTACGGTGTATTACTGTAAATGGGAAAAAGGCACAACAGTTTTTTATTTTTACGGGAAAACTCTGGTGACTGAACTTTAGTTTTTCTTTTCGTTTTTTTACGTAAAATCTATGATTGTTGTTTTTACGATGCTTTTTTTTTTACTGTAAAATAGACATTGTTTTTTACGGTGTATTACTGTAAATAGAAAAACGGCACCACAGTTTTGATTGTTGTTTTTACGGTGTATTACTGTAAATGGGAAAAAGGCACAATAATTAATTTTTTTTACGGGAAAATTCTGGTGACTGAGCTTTAGTTTGTTGGGGGGTTTTTTAAGTAAAATTTAAGATTGTTGTTTTACAATGCTTTTTTTTTACTGTAAAATAGACATTGTTTTTTACGGTGTATTACTGTAAATAGAAAAACGGCACCACAGTTTTTTTTTACAACAAAATTCTGGCAACTGAGCTCTGTTTTTTTTCAGTATAAAGTCTACGGTTGTTGTTTTTTATGGTGTATTACTGTAAATGGGAAAAAGGCACAACAATTTTTTTTTTTACGGGAAACTTCTGGTGACTGAGCTTTAATTTTTTAAGTTTTTTTTTAACGTAAAATCCAAGATTGTTATTTATAGGGTGTATTCCTGTAAATAAAAAAACGGTAGCACAGTTTTTCCGCAAAAATTTTAGCAACTGAGCTGCCAGGTTTTTTTTACAGCAAAATCCCGGTAATCTTTACAGTGTACAATTTCATTAATAACTTGCTTTGCTTTGAATTCATAAATCAAGCAGATATGAAACTATTTGTTTTTATTTTAATAAAAAACATTTTTAAATTATAAGGTTATATAATATTTGTTGCAATATCAGATATAATTACAGTTTAAAATGTACACAATTGCATGCAGTGTACGCAATTTTGTCCGTCAAATTAGAAAGAACGTGTCTATTTTAATAAAAAAAATATTGTACTTCATTGATTTCCAGGATTTCCAGGGCCATATAAAATAATGTGGCTGACCAGGGGCCGTACTTATCAAGCTTCTTAGAATTACTCCTAAGAAGTCTGCTAAGAGTTGACTTAAGAGTAAATAAATTCTTCGCTGAAAGCTGCACTTAAAAGTTAGTTATCAAGCGTCTTACTCACACTTTCAGCGAAGTGTAGGACTGAATCTTAAGTGTCACACTCAGAGCTGAATTACGACATTACTATGTGCCGTAAACGGAATTTTAGGTGACGTCATTTCTGTGTCCATAGAAATGACCAATCACGGAAGGGAATCCGTTGTCTAAGAATAAAGAAATATCTTGGAAATATTTAAGTGGACAATGGGAGTGTATATTTTGACAATAAACTACAAAATAATACAAAACAAACTAGTCCCCGCCGGCACTCACGCTACCGCTCCCTCTCTTCTATCGCCCACACACTCACTGACGTCACTCACCTCACGGCCACACACATACGCTACTGTCATAACATTTTCTTTCCAATTCATTAATTAGGCAACTAATTTGAAACTGGTGTGGGTGGCTCTATATATACTACCCCACTGCAGACACATGCAAAAATCAACAAGGAATCGAAAAGTATTAAATCTGTGACAAAAATAATATCCGCTCTGTCTAAACGATACCGTTTGATCAGCTGCTCGTCATCAAAAAAAAAAAAACATTGTTCCGTTCCCTGAACGTTCGCGCACGTCTCTCTCGCCTCAGTGCCATCCCCTGCTGGCAACTCCTAACCACCTAAGACACCTCTGAAGGTCTCTTAAATATCGTGGAGTATGAGTGATTCTTAGACTTAAGAACGTTGATAAAAAGCTTTTATTCTTAAGTTTGAGAGTAGGACTAAATTTCGCAAATTCTCAGGACTTAAGTGTAAAATGGCACTCTTAGAAGCTTGATAAGTACGGCCCCAGATCTGCAAGCATGCAGACGTTAGCATTGCGCTCACATAGGTGGATTAATGACCGGGCCTACCGGGCCCAGGCCCAGGGGGCCAGAGGCCCCAAGGGGCCAGGCCAACTTGGCCCCGCGGCCGCGACCCAAGCAAAACTACTTTTGCAAAAATAATAATCTTAAGCCCCAAGGGGCCAGGCCAACTTGGCCCCGCGGCCATGATCCATAGAGGGTAAGAGGCCCCAAGGGGCCAGGTCAACTTGGCCCCGCGGCCGCGACCCACAGAGGGCCAGAGGCCCCAAGGGGCCAGGCCAACATGGCCCCGCGGCCATGATCCATAGACGGTCAGAGGCCCCAAGGGGCCAGGCCAACTTGGCCCCGCGGCCACGATCCATAGAGGGTCAGAGGCCCCAGGGGGCCAGGTCAACTTGGCCCCGCGGCCACGATCCATAGACGGTCAGAGGCCCCAAGGGGCCAGGCCAACTTGGCCCCGCGGCCACGACCCACAGAAGGCCAGAGGCCCCAAAGGGCCAGGCCAACTTGGCCCTGCGGCCGCGAGCCACAGAAGGCCAGAGGCCCCAAGGGGCCAGGTCAACTTGGCCCCGCGGCCACGATCCATAGAGGGTAAGAGGCCCCAAGGGGCCAGGTCAACTTGGCCCCGCGGCCGCGACCCACAGAGGGCCTGAGGTCCTAAGGGGTCAGGCCAACTTGGCCCCGCGGCCATGATCCATAGAGGGCCAGAGGCCCCGAGGGGTCAGGCCAACTTGGCCCCGATCCATAGAGGGTCAGAGGCCCCAAGGGGCCAGGCCAACTTGGCCCCGCGGCCACGACCCACAGAGGCCCCAAGGGGCCAGGCAAAATTGGCCCCGCGGCCATGATCCACAGAGGGCCAGAGGCTCTCAATCATTATTATCAAAGCTAATTCTCAAATTGGATGGATCACACAACCTCACTCACATATTCTTTATCAATTATTAAAGGTTGTTTCTGAATTTTGATCACAGAACTTAATGCAAATATTCTTGATTGATTGACAAAGCTCATTCTCAAATTTTGATTACACAACCTTACTCTGACAAATTATCATTATCAAAAAGCTCTATCTCGAATTTGGATCACAGAATCTCACTCAAGTATTCTTAGCTGTGCCCCTCCCCCATCAAGTCTTTCATAAACCGGTCTGTTCTTTTAGAATCTCCTCATTTGGTATTTTGAACTCGTGAGAGACTGCTCAAAATTTGGTTTCCTTTCCCTCAGTTCAGACTCAGAGATAATTTGAAATCATTCAACAAGAAGTTTAACGCGCGCACACACACACACACACACACTTGAGTTGAGCATTACTTGGAAATTCTTATATTTTCCATTTTGCTGTTATTATCAGCATCTTCCCATTTTGTCCTTTTCTTTCGAGAAAGTTTACAGTCTGACATTTGTCACTGCTGTCAGTTAATAACTTTTTGGTCTTTGACCCATTTTGTCATTTTCTCGATTCGATCGTCACTGACCACTCTCTCCTGTCTGGCAGACATCGTTGCTGCCATCATAGCTAGCAAGCTGCCTGCAGCGGGTCATCCCTATGTTCCCCGTCCCTATGTTACCCGGGTCCTATGTTCCCCTCTACCGGGGAACTAAGGACCCTTTTTAAAAAAAAGGGTTCTATGTTCCCCGCTGCGGGGAACGTACAACACTTTTTCCAGAAAAGGGTTCTATGTTCCCCGCTGCTTCCAATGCGCGACTAAGTAAGACGCACGCAGACACGCATGACAGAGACGCGTTTAAGTTGTCGAAGGAAGGAAGTTCGCGTTTGAGTTGCTCTATCTGCTGCCGCACGCCCTGTGACAGGTTAGGTTTAGGGATGGTTTTGGTCAGGGCACAATTTCGCCAAAAAAGTGCTCCACAACGCCCTGTGACAGGTTAGGTTTAGGGATAGTTTTGGTCAGGGCACAATTTCGCCAAAAAAAAGTGCTCCACAACGCCCTGTGACAGGTTAGGTTTAGGGATGGTTTTGGTCAGGGCACAATTTCGCAATTTCGCCAGATACAATGCAGGGAACATAGGACCCTTTTTTAGAAAAAGGGTCCTAAGTTCCCCGGTCGCATACAAAGACCCAGGAACAACCGGGGAACATAGGACCCGGGGAACATAGGACCCGGGGAACATAGGCACGCTCCCGCCTGCAGATAGCAACATTTTGGTGTCCTTTGGGAAAATATTTAGAAAGAAGACAAAAGTACACACAGTTGTACAACTATTATCTTTATGATCTTTTTTTTGTTAGTTTCTCTGTTACTGTGTGTGGCCAATTACCGTAATTTCCGGACTATAAGCCGCTACTTTTTCCCCTCTTTCTGGTCCCTGCGGCTTATACAAGGGTGCGGCTTATATACGGCCTGTTCTTCTCCGACACCGACGAAGAGGATTTCGGTGGTTTTAGTACGCAGGAGGAAGACGATGACACAATGATTAAAGACTGACTTTTCATATACCGGTAGGCTGGTTATTTTGATAACGTACATGCGAGCACTTTGTATTACTTTGCACCGTTGTATTATTTGTACTCTGCACGAATGCTGTTCGCCATGTCAAAGATGTGAAAGTTTGATTGAATGATTGAAAGATTTATAGTTAATAAATGGGACGCTTTGTGTTCCCAAACAGTCATCTCTGTCCCGACAATCCCCTCCGTGGTAGCAGGAACCCCTATATACTACGCTAATTACACATCAAAACCCTGCGGCTTATAGTCGGGTGCGGCTTATATATGGAGCAATCTGTATTTTCCCCTAAATTTAGCTGGTGCGGCTTATAGTCAGGTGCGGCTTATAGTCCGGAAATTACGGTAAGCGACTTTTGGCCATACCTGGCTGGTGACATTTAGCGACTTTCTGGTTGATGTTAAGATTAATAATAGCAACAGTTCTCTTCATCTTAATGCAATTTATTGTGTCTGTCTCTCCACATTTTGCCATTAGGTACTTTGAGCTCTTGTTGGTCAGTCACTCTAAGGTACATTGTTGCTGCCATCATAGCTAGCAAGCTGCCTGCAGATAGCGACATTTTGGTGTCCTTTGAGAAATATTAAGAAAGAAGACAAAAGTACAAGACATTGTACGATTACTATCTTTTTAAAATTATTTGTTTCACTGTGTGATTGACCGACTTTGCCGCTAGATTTCGCGTCTTTTGGCCATACCTGGCTAGCGACTAAAAACATCATTTAGCGACTTTTTGGTTGTGAAGATAAGTGGTAAAAGCAGATCTTCCTGTTGGTCTTCCCACATTTTGCCATTTGGTACTTTGCACTCTTCTTGGTCACTCCAAGGCATTTGTCCCTGCCTTCAGCTAGTCACTTGGCTCTTTTGGAATATATTTCACTGTAATTGGCTCTCTCTCTCTCTTTCTCCTCAGTACAAATCAGCCTGTTCCCTTGCCATTCATCACTGACCACTCTGCTCTCCTGTCTGTCAGACATTATTGCTGCTTGCAGATAGCTTGGGGTCCTTAGAGAAAATATCAGAAGAGAAAAGTACACAATTATCTTAATTATCTTTTTTATTCAGTCAGTCCTTCAGTGAGTCCCAGTGTGTTGGCGATTAAGCAACGTTGGCATTCAATTAGCGACTTTTGGCCATACATGGCTGGCGACTCAAAAAACTAGAAAAAAAGTACAAAAAGTTGTACAATTAATATCTTTATTATCCTTAATTCCCCTGAATCCTAGAGTGTGTTGCAATTAAGCAACTTTGCTGCTAGGTTTAGCGACTCTTGTTTTGGGCATACCTGGCTAGCGACTACAAACATTATTCAGCAACTTTTTGGCTGTTAAGATTAACGTTAATAAATTAAATCCTAATACAATTTATTGTGTTGGTCTCGCCATCTTGCTATTAGGTACTTTGAATTCTTGTTGGTCTCTGCTAAGGTATCTGGCTGTTGTCTTTGCCTTCAGTTAGTCACTTGGCTCTGGAATATATTTAACTGTACTTGGCTCTCTCTTTCTCCTCAGTACAAATCAGTCTGTTCCCTTGCCATTTAGACATTTTCTTGATTGGATCATCACTGACCACTCTGCTCTCCTGCTGTCTATCAGACATTGTTGCTCCCATCATAGCTAGCAAGCTGCCTTGGTGTCCTTTGTGAAAATATTTAGATAGAAGACTAAAGTGCACAAAGGTGTACAATTATTATCTTTTCAAAATATTTGTTTCACTGTCAGTGTGATTGACCGACTTTGCCGCTAGATTTCGCGTCTTTTGGCCATACCTGGCTAGCGACTGAAAACATCATTTAGCAACTTTTTGGTTGTGAAGATAAGAGGTAAAAGCAGATCTGCCTGTTGGTCTTTCCACATTTTGCCATTTGGTACTTTGCACTCTTGTTGGTCACTCCAAGGCATTTGTCCCTGCCTTCAGCTAGTCACTTGGCTCTTTTGGAATATATTTCACTGTAATTGGCTCTCTCTCTCTTTCTCCTCAGTACAAATCAGTCTGTTCCCTTGCCATTTAGACATTTTCTTGATTCGATCATCACTGACCACTCTGCTCTCCTGCTGTCTATCAGACGAATCAGTTGATTCTCTGCTCTCAATTGTCTATGCTAGTAAGCTGTTATTCTCTGCTTTGGAGTGTTGATGCTGGGTTGCTAGTTTTCTAAATCACCTCACACACTTGAAGGAAGCAGCACCGATCATAAACACACAAACAAACTCACACACACACACACACACACACACACACACACACACACACACACATAGTTGGTTTATCTGCTGTGATAGGCAAAGAGCCAATGTGCAAAGAAAGAAGGGAAATATGGATCATAAACGTTTAAGTGGAGGAGCTAGAAAAAAAATTCAGCAAGAAAAGAAAAAAAAGGAATCAGTTTTACTTGAGAGTGTTCCAAATATCTCCAGCTTCTTCAGTACAAAGACATCTGCTGAAAGCAATTCTATAAATGCTACTGCAAATTCAGCTAAGGTTAGCAATGCACCTGAGCTAGCATGTAGCTCCCAAGATCCTGAGACCACTACAAGTGTAGACACTGAACCAAATGCTTCTGATGCTTATGATTCAACCAATTCAGCAGTAGCCAGTTGCTCGGATGAATGTGAGGTCACTGCACCTCTGGACAGCATAGAAAATGAGCTGAATCTTTCTTCAACACCATCTACAGTGACAACTCTACCTAGTGATCCCGCTAAATGGGCTGAGACCCTCACTGAGTCAATGAAGGAAGTTCTTATTCAAAGAGGTGCAAAATCATTTCACAACCGTCACAGCCATTATCCAGCTTCTGTGAGGAACAGTGGGCTAGGAGGCAAAACCCGATGCCTAAACAATGAACATTTTACTTCACACTTGCCCAATGGACAACGAGTACAAAGAGAGTGGCTGATGTACTCTCCCTCTACTGGTAATGTTTACTGCTTTGCATGCAAACTGTTTTCCCCAAAAACGCATTCTTTTGTGACAGGCTATTGTGATTGGAAACACTCAGAAAGATTTGGTGAACATGAGCGAAGTGCTGAGCACATAACCTGCATGCAAGCAGTCTTGAACCGCGCCAAAGGTGCCACAGTTGATGCAGACCTGTTCAAACAGTTTCAGGCAGAGAGCAGCTATTGGAGGCAGGTGTTACAAAGAGTTGTTGCAGTCATTAAATTCCTTGCAGAAAGGGGCCTTGCATTTAGGGGTAAAAATGAATCGTTAGGGTCTCCTCTCAATGGGAACTACCTTGGTATTCTGGAGGTCCTGGCTGAATTTGATCCCTTTCTAAAGGATCACATCAGAAAGTTTGGGCAGATGGGTCGAGGTAATACCTCATATCTGTCCTCCACCATTTGTGAGGAATTCATTGAATTGATGGGTGCAAAAACCAAACAGGCTATAGCAGATGAACTGCAAGCAAGCAAATACTACTCTATCATTGTGGATTCAACCCCAGATTTATCTCATGTGGACCAATTGACATTCATATTCCGTTTTGTTAGCAAAGAGGGCAGTGTTGTTGAACGCTTTGTGGGTTTTGAGCCCATTACTAGCCATACAGGTGAAAGTTTGGCTAACTGTGTCATGTCTGTGTTGGAAAATCTAGGGTTAGAGCTGTCAAATTGCAGGGGGCAGGCTTATGATAATGCCAGCAACATGTCAGGGAGGTATAATGGGTTGCAGGCTCACTTAAAGAAAAGCAACCCATTAATACACTATATTCCATGTGCAGCTCACTCTTTGAATTTGGTGGGAGTCAACAGCATTGACAGATGTGGAAATGAAGTCTCTAAGTATTTTGACTTGATTCAGTCTATTTACAACTTCACAACTGCATCCACACACCGATGGGACAGGGTATTTGGCAATTCCAACATAGATCTCACACTTAAAGCTTTATCCAACACGCGTTGGAGTTGCCGTGCAGAATCTACCAAAGCACTGTGGCAGAACTACAGTAAAATAAAAGCAGCACTACAGGTTATTTCCACTGATGACACAGAGAAACGAGACACACGAACTGAAGCTGACAGTCTAGTGCGGAAGCTGGATTCACTTGAGATGGCCTTCATGGCAGGCTTTTGGGACACTGTTCTGTCCAGATTTCAGGCCACAAGTCTGCAACTTCAAAAAGCAGACATGGACCTTGGTACAGCAGTTAGATTGCTGGAATCTCTGCGCACCTTTGTTCTCTCCCAAAGAGATCTATTTGATCATTTTGAGCAGAAAGCCTTAAACATGTTGGGTGGCACCCCATCTTACAGGGCTGAACGGACGAGGAAACGTAAAAAGTTTGCTGATGAATCAGCATCCCCAGATGTTGTGCTTGAGGGAAGGCAACTGTTTCAAATAGAGACATTTATTGCCTCTATTGATCAACTGAGTTCAAGCCTTAATCACCGTCTGGAGGCCTACAAACATCTGAACAATTTGTTCAGTGTCCTTTTCTCTTTGGATACAGAGTCCAATGCTTCAGTCCTTCACAAGGCCAAGATTCTCACTGAATCATACCCATCTGACCTCAATGAAAGTCTTGGACAGGAGCTTATACAGTTCAAATCTTTTATACAGCTCAACAACACTGATGAGGAGAGGACCCCTTCAGGACTGCTCAAAACAATAATACATTTTGGACTACAGCCTACGTTTCCTAATACATACATTGCGCTACAGATTTTTCTCACTCTACCGGTCAGTAACTGTGAGGGAGAACGCTCATTCTCTCTTTTGTCAAGAGTAAAAAATGAGCTGCGCACAAGAATGACTCAGAAAAGATTAAATGCGTTATCTCT
The DNA here is from genome assembly GCF_033978785.1 of Entelurus aequoreus. Classification (NCBI taxonomy): domain Eukaryota; kingdom Metazoa; phylum Chordata; class Actinopteri; order Syngnathiformes; family Syngnathidae; genus Entelurus; species Entelurus aequoreus. The sequence continues at coordinate 95,251,162 of NC_084732.1, forward strand.
AAAGGCAATTGAGAGTGAGCTGACAAGAGAGTTGGACTTCAATGATGTGGTGGATGATTTTGCAAAATTGAAAGCACGAAAGAAACCCCTTGCTTAAAGGTGCACTGTGTAAGATTTTTAGGTTATTTCCAGAATTCACCCATTCACTAATGTTAGGCTACCTGTTTTCATGAATACTTACCACCACCATAAAATTCTAAGTATCCATTATGACTTGGAGAATTGCACTTTTGCCATTTCTGGGAAGTGTCACCTGGATTGTGAAGATAGGATTGACTTTAGGCAGAAGCTTGGTGCTTTCTCTGGCAAACTGAACCTCAAGCTTCATTCTCTGCAGCTTTGCATTCTTGTGCAGACTTTCATCCACAAGGAACTTTTCAACTTCCCCACTATCGTGAAGGGGCCATCAAAAGATTTCAGTGTGTCCAGCATGTCTAGTCTCTTACTCTCCTTTCTTTGAGCCATCTCTTGTTTCTCATCTGCCCTACTCTCGAATTTTGCCTTCATGAATTTACTCCAGTTGAGTTCAACCTCCCTTTTTGCTTGTGCTGCTGCCTTGAAACCTCTGAAGCTCCTGGCTCTTCTGTAAAATTATTGACCTATTGACTGCGTTCAGTGTGCCCAACTTCTTCAGTTTGTAGTCCACCTTGCCACATTGTCTCTCCATCCCAATGTTGTGCACAGGGGTGCCATCAATGTTACTAGCCTGTTCACTGACAGGGTCCATTGGGAAGGTCTCCTCATCCATCCTCTGCCTGGCCAGGACAGTCTTCAGATGGGGCAGCATGAGATCTGTCAGCTGCTTCACTTCATCCAAGTATTCGGCAGCCACGTCTGACACTGAGTTCAGGACATGTCCAGTGCCTGTCCAGCCACTATAGCATTCTTGGAAATGGGCTATCTTGACCTGCATGCAGCCCTTGTACCATGAACTGGCCTACACCTTTCTTTGTGGTGCTCTCCGATGCATGTTATCATTTTACCTTTCTCCTTCTCCTCAAGCTTAACCACAAATAGATACAGACTTTGAGCCTCAATTTGCTGCACAGCTGCCGTTATGCCAATGTGTTTTCCTAAGATATTATTTTATTTTTAATGATAGAAGGGAGGAAAAGGGGGCAAAAATCATGTCCGATTTAGTTTTTTGGGTGGGTTGGGGGGTTTATTTCATGATAGCTACCAACTTCCAATACATAATATCTCTCAAATGACCCAATGCACCATCACTGAAGTGGGCGTAATCATTTTCAAAAATGTTTATTTTTAGGCCATTTATCCCCTCCCCCTGTGTCTGTGTGAAACCTGTGCTTGTCAGTGTCTGTGTGGTATACCTAATAGTGTGTGTGCAGTATGTGCACTCTTCTGTACAGTACAGTGTGCATGTCTGTTCACAGTATACAGTATTTCTTGCATAGTGCGTGCGTGTGTGTGCGCCCACACGCGCGGGGGGTTGAGGGGCCAAGACCATGTCAGGCCCAGGGGGCCAAAATTTCTTAATCCGCCCCTGTGCGCTCATTTCGCTGCGTCTAATTGCATCATTGCAAAGTCTCCCGATGCTTGTTAGTTGGAATCTGACAGCTGGGAGCAGATTAATAAAACACCACGTAGATGTTGGCAAAAGCACTTTGGCAAACACGGCTTTATGTGATCACTTTAGGTGTATAATTATCATCATGCAGCGAGTTAACCCCTTTGATTTGAGACCTTTTGGCTTCTTCCAAATTGGAATTAGACGGCTCATGTGCCTCGTGTGATTACCTACGCAAAGTTATCCGTTAAAACCAATGAAATTACCAGGACCGAGCAGCTAAGTGGGTTGCAGTGAGAGCTAAAGTATGCAAAAACACCCACAGTGTGGAGCGATAAATCCCACTATTGCTGCAGCACACATTTGGTCTGAAATGATTTCCCATCATATTCCTGGTAATGATGTTTCCAAATGCTCATTCCTGTTATCGGCTACTTGACTGGATAGTGATCTGCGGAGGTGGGTAATAACACGCTGCATTTACTTCAGTCACTAGTTGGATCAATTCTACTTGTCCGAGTAGTTTGCCTGGTTCTTAACCTTTTTGACCACGGGACCCAACTTTTCCACTACAGAGGGGCACGGGATTCCACTCATATATTAACACCGAATTAGAAATTTTACTCTTGACTTTAATCAAATTCAATGATTATATATAACCAGCGTGCAAATTACAACTTTGTCGAATGATATGAAAGCATGTGGTAAACACAAAGATTATTATTCATTTAACACACAAACTTTAGGCTTAGGTCAGGCTGATTAGAAAAAAATACTAAAGTTAAAGTACCAATGATTGTCACACACACACACACTAGGTGTGGCGAAATGATTATTATTCTCTGTATTTGACCCATCACCCTTGATCACCCCCTGGGAGGTGAGGGGAGCAGTGGGCAGCAGCGGTGGCCGCGCCCGGGAATCATTTTTGGTGATTTAACCCCCAATTCCAACCCTTGATGCTGAGTGCCAAGCAGGGAGGTAATGGGTCCCATTTTTATAGTCTTTGGTATTTTGAACTCACAACCTATCTCAGGGCGGACACTCTAACCACTAGGCCACTGAATAGGTAACTAAGTACTAGTACTAACCAAATATACTGCATGAGAAGGGACTCATGAATAACTGACCATTATTTTAGATAAAATTATAATTGTATAGAATAAAACTAAAGTGATAACTAAAATTTGCAATACGGTAGGGATAGCATGTGAATGCCCTATCAGGCCTCGAATTTTAACTTTTTAAGGTCAAGGCAAGTGTTAAATATATGCATGTTTATGCATATACATATATATATATATTTTTTTATATATATGTATATATATACACATATATGTGTATATATATATATATATATATATATATATATATATATATATATATATATATATACATATATATATATATATATATATATATATATATATATACATATATACTGTACATATATATATATATATATATATATATATATATATATATATATATATATATATATATATATATATATATATATATATATATATATATATATATATATATATATATATATATATATATATATATATATATATATATACCGTATTTTTCGGAGTATAAGTCGCACCGGCCGAAAATGCATAATAAAGAAGGAAAAAAACATATATAAGTCGCACTGGAGTATAAGTCGCATTTTTGGGGGAAATTTATTTGATAAAAGCCAACACCAAGAATAGACATTTGAAAGGCAATTTAAAATCAATAAAAATAGTGAATAAGTGTAGGTTATATGAGGCATAAATAACCAACTGAGAACGTGCCTGGTATGTTAACATAACATATTATGGTAATAGTCATTCAAATAACGATAACATATAGAAGATGCTATACGTTTACCAAACAATCTGTCACTCCTAATCGCTAAATCCCATGAAATCTTATACGTCTAGTCTCTTACGTGAATGAGTTAAATATTATTTGATATTTTACGGTAATGTGTTAATAATTTCACATATAAATCGCTCCTGAGTATAAGTCGCACCCCCGGCCAAACTATGAAAAAAACTGTGACCTATAGTCCAAAAAATACGGTATATATATATATATATATATATATATATATATATATATATATATATATATATATATATAGACTAAAACTAAAGTGATAACTATCTTTTTTCATTTTTCAGGACGCTGTATTGAGAAAATAAAAGCAACATCAAATTGTTTTCTCCTTCGCTGTATACTTTTAGTGTGGGGACAACTGCGTCCGTCTCCAATATTGTCCACACCTGTCTCCATCTACATTACCGTTCAAAAGTTTGGGGTCACCCAAACTATTTTGTGGAATAGCCTTCATTTCTAAGAACAAGAATAGACTGTCGAGTTTCAGATGAAAGTTCTCTTTTTCTGGCCATTTAGAGCGTTTAATTGACCCCACAAATGTGATGCTCCAGAAACTCACTCTGCTCAAAGGAAGGTCAGTTTTGTAGCTTCTGTAACGAGCTAAACTGTTTTCAGATGTGTGAACATGATTGCACAAGGGTTTTCTAATCATCAATTAGCCTTCTGAGCCAATGAGCAAACACATTGTACCATTAGAACACTGGAGTGATAGTTGCTGGAAATGGGCCTCTATACACCTATGTAGATATTGCACCAAAAACCAGACATTTGCAGCTAGAATAGTCATTTACCACATTAGCAATGTATAGAGTGTATTTCTTTAAAGTTAAGATTAGTTTAAAGTTATCTATATTGAAAAGTACAGTGCTTTTCCTTCAAAAATAAGGACATTTCAATGTGACCCCAAACTTTTGAACGGTAGTGTAAACACAGCAGTGCGCTCTGAAACGCACGCCAGGAAGCGAGGGAACGTAACGTAATACCAAGCGCTTGGCTCCGTTTACTCCGAGGGGAAATCTCCGGAGCAAAGTCCGTGTAGCTTGTCCCGCCATGATTATCAAGCCTAGCGACGCTAGTGTGCATATGCCTGACTTCGTGTTGCCTAGAATACATTAATAAATGAAGGTTTTTTGGTAATTAAAAAATTAGACGGTATGACTAACCGTCGGGAACTTTTTCGCAAATTATGATTATACCGTTTATTGTTACAACATTCGTCCATTAACAAGTAAAAATTCAAGGGCGGTCACGGCATGTTGCCGTCGATGTTGGTCAATTTATAAGAGCATTACGGCGAGTCACAAGGGCGGGTGCAGCTTTTGCCGGGGTTGCCGTGGTTAAATTAGAGCCCTGCCCTATGTGAGCAAGCCTCAGAACCGCCGATACGCGTGAGTGGAACTGAAATGCTTGAATGTCCAGGGTGAGTCGAGTGTGTGGGTGTTGGAACGCTTCGAATCGGTTGAGAAATGTGGCATATGGAGAGTTTGTATACAGCCCTTTAATCTTTATTGGGGGGTAATTCCTGGTAATTCCGGGTAATCAGGGAATTTGGGGAACCGTGAAACATGCTGGCTTGAATATCCAGGGTGAGCGGAGTGTGTGGATGGTGGAGCGGTTCAAATCGGATGAGATATGTTGGATATGCAGTAGATCTTATATGTCGCCCAATCATTGTGTAGGAGTTGCCCTCTAGTGGTTTCTCCTGACCACCACACACTGGCACGAGAGCCCGGTATTCCGGTTGTATCAAGCCTTTTAATCTCATACACCAGTATGGTTTGCTTTTCAGCACTATCGTTAGGACTTTTCAGTTCTGCGTGTCTCTGTTTTGCTCTCTCGTGGGTCTCTCTCACTCGCTCCAACTCGCAACATGACGTCTCTGCCCGGCTGCTGCTAATAAGCATGGCAGGTGATTGGTAGATCAGCCCCAGCTGGGTAATCCAATCACCTGCCAGCTGTGCTTCGAGGTCGGTCCTCCCACACCCCGCTTCGCGGCAGGCCCGCAGACCACGCCCCCCCTCCACACATTGTCAATGGGGAGAAAATTCCGGGAAAACCGGGAATTTGGGGAAAGGGAAAACATGTTTTGTAGAAGTATGAATACATCCATTCATTTGAATGGGAATTTCCTGGAAATCTAGGAATTTTAGGAAAATCGTGAATCTTTGAAAATATTGATACTAGCACAATTGTCCTAGATCAGGGGTCACCAACCTTTTTGAAACCAAGAGCTACTTCTTGGGTACTGATTAATGCGAAGGGCTACCAGTTTGATACACACTTAAATAAATTGCCAGAAATAGCCAATTTGCTCAATTTACCTTTAACTCTGTTATTATTAATAATTAATGATATTTACACTTAATTGAACAGTTTAAAAGAGGAGAAAACACGAAAAAAATGACAATTAAATTTTGAAACATAGTTTATCTTCAATTTCGACTCTTTAAAATTAAAAATTCAACCGAAAAAAAAGAAGAGAAAAACTAGCTAATTCGAATCTTTTTTTAAAAAATTAAAAAAATAATTTATGGAACATCATTAGTAATTTTTCCTGATTAAGATTAATTTTAGAATTTTGATGACATGTTTTAAATAAGTTAAAATCCAATCTGCACTTTGTTAGAATATATAACAAATTGGACCAAGCTATATTTCTAACAAAGACAAATCATTATTTCTTCTAGATTTTCCAGAACAACATTTTTAAAAGAAATTCAAAAGACTTTGAAATAAGATTTAAATTTGATTCTACAAATTTTCTAGATTTGCCAGAATAATTTTTTTGAATTTTAATCATAATAAGTTTGAAGAAATATTTCACAAATATTCTTCGGCGAAAAAACAGAAGCTAAAATGAAGAATTAAATTAAAATGTATTTATTATTCTTTACAAGAAAAATTTTTTTTTTACTTGAACATTGATTTAAATTGTCAGGAAAGAAGAGGAAGGAATTGAAAAGGTAAAAAGGTATATGTGTTTAAAAATCCTAAAATCATTTTTAAGGTTGTACTTTTTCTCTAAAATTGTTTTTCTGAAAGTTATAAGAAGCAAAGTAAAAAAATTAATGAATTTATTTAAACAAGTGAAGACCAAGTCTTTAAAAAATGTTCTTGGATTTTTAAATTCTATTTGAGTTTTGTCTCTCTTAGAATTAAAAATGTCGGGCAAAGCGAGACCAGCTTGCTAGTAAATAAATACAATTTAAAAAATAGAGGCAGCTCACTGGTAAGTGCTGCTATTTGAGCTATTTTTAGAACAGGCCAGCGGGCTACTCATCTGGTCCTTACGGGCTACCTGGTGCCCGCGGGCACCGCGTTGGTGACCCCTGTCCTAGATGATATGAATGGGTTGGTGTTGGAATTTTTGGAATCGGTAGAAAAATGTTGACGTAGTAACAGTTTGAATTATTATTTCGGAATTCCTGACATTTCGGGAAAACTGGAATTTGTACGAAAAAAAAATAAAAGCGTTTGTTGTCCCAACTAAGGTGAATGTTTTGAAGGTAGAATGGTCAAAAACGGTTGTTTCACCTGATTCAAACCGTTCCAACGTCAAACTGTCCAGCCTATTCGGTAATCACAGGCTTCCCCCTTGACAAATTCCCAAAATTCCCAGATTTCCCACCCAGAATTCCAGGTTTTCCGGGACATTTTTCCCATTCAAAATGAATTGGCCATTTTTCAAACTTCCACCATTTCCAAATTTTTCAACCGATTCAAACCACATATTCCACTCATCCTGCACATTCAAACGATTTGTTTTCCAAGTTCAAAAAAATTCCAGGAATTCCCATTTTTTCAAACCCTTTTTTCTGGCGACAACTCCTTCCACCTTTGTTCAACCCACTTCAACCCTTCCACCGTCCAAACATTCCTCTTAATCAGGACAAAAAAAACTAATTGTTTTGTGAACTGGGAAAATTCCCGGTTTTCCCGAAATTGCAGGAATTTTGTAAATACCATTTCTCAATTAAAAATGTTACTGCTTCAACATTTCTCGACCGATTTGAAAAATTCCTACACCGACCATTTCAACTCATTCAGACCATTTAAGTTCTTTACCATTTTCAAAAGAAATCCCACATTTTTAGGGAAATTTCAATTGAAATCAACAGGACATTCTTCAAAGTTGCACAACTCCCACATTTTTCATCTGATTCAAACGGTTCCAACTTCAAAATATTCCGCCTGTCTGGGAATTGTGTGCTCTAGTTCAGTGGTCCCCAACCTTTTTGTAGCTGCGGAGACCGGTCAACGCTTGAAAATTTGTCCCACTGACCGGGGGGGGGGTTGAATTTTTTTTTTTTTTGTTTGTTTTTTTTCATAAAGAAATACAATCATGTGTGCTTACGGACTGTATCCCTGCAGACTGTATTGAGCTATATTGATATATAATGTATATTTTGTGTTTTTTATGTTGATTTAATTATTTATTTATTTATTTATTTATTTTTTTAATTTCCTGTGCGGCCCAGTATCAATCGGTCCGCGGCCCGGTGGTTGGGGACCACTGCTCTAGTTCACCAACTATAACAAATTTCCAGGATTTCATTTCAACGTCAGCATTGGAGCATTCACACGCAATTCCTTCAGTAATTGCCTCATCTAGTATGTAACTGTAAACGTACTTGAACAACAATTGTGTTGGTTGTGTATTCTATGCACAAACTCATTGCTAAATCTACTTCTGGTCCCCAAGGGTACTAGTACAATACTCACTAGGCTGCAGTCAGCAACTACCGCGTTCTAAAGACCCAAAATGAGCCCACAAACTAAATCTTGTTTGGGGCCACAAAAAAAGCCTAGGGCCTGTACATCAGAGCTATTTCTTAGTCCATTCACCCTTACAGGCAGTCATGAGAAAAATGAGGGCAGACTTATAAAATGGGTGTAGGAAATTGAGCTCCTTCCACATCCCACTCGTGTAATAACGTTTTAGTGAAGGTTCTCAGTCGCCTGTGTCATCGTTATCCAAGGAAAGATGAATAAAGACCATTTGGACTCCAAACTCTCGGATGAAAGCACCGCCAAACTGCAGTTTGAAGAGGAATACTAATATATTTCTAAGTGTGCTGATATTAGATCGATGACGACGACTAGAGTCGCCATGTGTTAGTGAAGTAACCATCCTTGGACTAGTACCACTGAAACTTGGCGCGTTAGTTCTCCGGCTGATGCGATGTCCCGCCTGGGGCCCTTGTTGCTTCTTGTCACGTTCACACAGTACTCACGTTAACGCAATTCCGCCTAATGAGGATAATCCCTTAAATCGGGCCCCCATTGTTGGCATCGATCTTATCCTATTTTATTTTGTTATCAAGTTGTTTCATCGACAGCATGTTCTGCTGATAAAGCTCAAAGACAGGGGAGGAGGATTATAGATAATTGCAGAGAATGGATTAAAATTAGATTTTAAACAGCATTTCAGTTCAACTTGGATGTGCATTGATGCATACACAAAGACTCACACAGTGTGTGTGTATGCATGTATGTATGCATGCATGTATGCATGTATGCATGCATACATGCATACATGCATACATGCATGCATGTATGCATGTATGCATGTATGTATGTATGTATGCATGCATGTATGCATGTATGCATGCATGTATGTATGCATGCATGCATGTATGTATGTATGTATGTATGTATGTATGTATGTATGTATGTATGTATGTATGTATGTATGTATGTATGTATGTATGTATGTATGTATGCATGTATGTATGTATGTATGTATGCATGTATGTATGTATGTATGTATGTATGTATGTATGTATGTATGTATGTATGTATGTATGCATGCATGTATGCATGTATGTATGTATGTATGTATGTATGTATGTATATATGCATGCATGTATGCATGTATGTATGTATGTATGTATGTATGTATGTATGTATGTATGTATGTATGTATGTATGTATGCATGCATGTATGTATGTATGCATGCATGCATGCATGTATGTATGTATGTATGTATGTATGTATGTATGTATGTATGTATGTATGTATGTATGTATGTATGTATGTATGTATGTATGTATATATGTATGTATGTACACTACCGTTCAAAAGTTTGGGGTCACATTGAAATGTCCTTATTTTTGAAGGAAAAGCACTGTACTTTTCAATGAAGATAACTTTAAACTAGTCTTAACTTTAAAGAAATACATTATATACATTGCTAATGTGGTAAATGACTATTCTAGCTGCAAATGTCTGGTTTTTGGTGCAATATCTACATAGGTGTATAGAGGCCCATTTCCAGCAACTATCACTCCAGTGTTCTAATGGTACAATGTGTTTGCTCATTGGCTCAGAAGGCTAATTGATGATTAGAAAACCCTTGTGCAATCATGTTCACACATCTGAAAACTGTTTAGCTCGTTACAGAAGCTACAAAACTGACCTTCCTTTGAGCAGATTGAGTTTCTGGAGCATCACATTTGTGGGGTCGATTAAAGGCTCAAAATGGCCAGAAAAAGAGGAAGTTCATCTGAAACTCGACAGTCTATTCTTGTTCTTAGAAATGAAGGCTATTCCACAAAATTGTTTGGGTGACCCCAAACTTTTGAACGGTAGTATATGTATGTATATATGTATGCATGCATGCATGCATGCATGCATGTATGTATGTATGCATGTATGTATGTATGTACCTCCGATTCCGGGAGGTGGGTGGTGGGGGCGGGGGCGTGATTGGGGGCGTGGTTAAGAGGGGAGGAGTATATTTACAGCTAGAACTCACCAACTCGAGTATTTCATATATATATATGAAATACTTGACTTTTAGTGAATTCTAGCTATATATATATATATATATATATATATATATATATATATATATATATATATATATATATATATATATATATATATATATATATATATACATATAAATAAAAGAAATACATGAATTTCAGTGTTCCGGAGGCTATCCAGTAGATGGCAGTATTGTCCTGTTTAAGAGTGTCACAACATTGCTGTTCGCGGCAGACGAACTGCTTTACGGTAGACGAAAAAGTGACTGCTGTTGTTGTGTGTTGTTACCGCGCTGGGAGGACGTTAATGAAACTGCCTAACAATAAACCCACATAAGAAACCGAGAACTCGCCCTCGATCATTCTACAGTTATAACGTGATTGGGCAGGCACGCTGTTTATATCGTGGGAAAGCGGACGTAAAAACAGACTGTCGCCGCTGTCCCCACTCAGGTCTGCATTGAGCTGGAGGGGGCGTGGCCTCCAGCTCCGGCTGAATTCCGGGAGTTTATCGGGAGAAAATTTCTTCCGGGAGGTTGTCGGGAGAGGCGCTGAATTCCGGGAGTCTCCCGGTAAAACCGGGAGGGCTGGCAAGTAGGCTATATCATCATCTGTTTCGCAGGTTTCCCTGCTCGTCTGTGGCTGTGACATGCAGTGTTGGGACTAACGCGTTACTTTGTAACGCGTTACTGTAACGCTGTTAGTTTCGGCGGTAACTACTAGTCTAATGCATGGGTGTCAAACTCTGGCCCACGGGCCAAAATTGGCCCGCCGTGTAATTCCACTTGGCCCTTGAGGCGATATCAAATTAACACTAGAGCTGGCCCGCCGATTATATACAGTGGCGGTTGCCGCGGTAACACCGCATTCACCGCTAATTCTCATACAAGCCAACCCTCCCGGGAGACGCCTAAAATTCAGCGCCCCTCCCGAAAATCGTCACGTCCGCTTTTCACCCAGTCCAACGAATGCTGGCACAGTCACACAATATGTGCGGCTTCTACACGCCCAATCCCGCCCACCTCAACCGACGCACGGAGGGGGAGGGGGGGTTTGGGGATAGCGGGGGTGTATATTACAGCCCGGAAGAGTTAGGGCTGCATGGGATTCTGGGTATTTGTTTTGTTGTGTTTATGTTGTGTTACGATGCGGATGTTCTCCCGAAATGTGTTTGTCATTCTTGTTTGGTGTGGATTCATAGTGTGGCGCATATTTCTAACAGTGTTAAATTTATTTATACGGGCACCCTCAGTGTAACCTGTATCGCTGTTGGTCAAGTATGCGTTGCATTCACGTGAGTGTGCGTACAGAAGCCGCACATATCTTGTGACTGGGCCGGCACGTTGTTAGAATGGATGAAAAGCGGATGTGACGACAGTTCGTAGAGGACGTTAAACGCAGTGCCTTTAAGGCACGCTCCCAAGACTGTGGACTACGAGATATAATGAGTGATGAACAACTTCGTTCGATAATGAAGGTTGCCTCAGCTCAAAGCCTGAGCCCCGACATTAATGAACTAGCATCCAAGAACTGTCGGGTATCAGGCTTTGAGCTGAGGCAACCTTTATTATCCAACGAAGGTGTTCATCAGTCATTATATCTCGTAGTCCTCCCGGACCACAGTCTTGGGGGCGTGCCTTAAAGGCACTGCCTTTAACGTCTTCTATGAGCTGCCGTCACGTCCGCTTTTCATCCATTCTAACAATGTTAGAATGGATGGTTGGGACTACGAGAGTCCGGGGGGACTACGAGATATAATGACTGATGAACACCTTCGTTGGATACTGAGTTATTCATATTTTCCAAAGGATGGAGAATAATTGACAACTATCAAACCGTTATTTATTTATATATTATATGAAAACACCCGAGAGGAATGTTTGAGGGCCAAATTGAAGACCCCGGGCAGGCCGTAGTTTGGACACCGTTGCTCTAAATCAGGGGTCCCCAAACTTTTTGACTCCGGGGCCGCATTGGGGTAAAACAATTTGGCTGGGGGCCGCACTATATATATATATATATATATATATATATATATATATATATATATATATATATATATATATATATATATATATATATATATATATATATATATATATATATATATATATATATATATATATATATATATATATATATATATATATATATATATATGTGTGTAAATGTGTGTGTGTGTATATATGTATATGTATATGTAAATGTGTATATATGTATATGTATATGTCCATGTATATATATACTGTATGTATATGTGTATATATGTATGTGTCTATATGTGTGTGTATATATATATATATATATATATATATATATATATATATATATATATATATATATATATATATATATATATATATATATATATATATATATATATATATATACAGTATTATACAGTATATATATATATATTTTTTTATATATATATATATATATATATATATATATATATATATATATATATATATATATATATATATATATATATATATATATATATATATATATATATATATATATATATATATATATATATATTCATACATATATATTCCTCGCGCACTAATTGACTTAAAGAGCGCACTTGCTGCATGTCACGCTATCGATGGTAAAATGCATTTTTAGACAATAGGATTTGCCTGAGTGGCTAGGAGACGGTAGAAAATGGACTAGTAAGGACAACTTAAAAAAAATAATAATAATTGAAAACAGTGTAAAAAAAAAAAAAAATAAATAAAATTTAACTTGGGACTTCCCGCGGGCCGGATTTTGGACAGTGGAGGGCCGTATCCGGCCCACGGGCCGTAGTTTGGGGACACCTGCTCTAAATGATAATAATTCATGTGTAGCATGTAGGGATGTCCGATAATGGCTTTTTGCCGATATCCGATATTCCGATATTGTCCAACTCTTTAATTACCAATACCGATATCAACCGATACCGATATATACAGTCGTGGAACACATTATTATGCCTAATTTGGACAACCAGGTATGGTGAAGATTAGGTCCTTTTAAAAAAAAATTATAAAATAAAATAAGATAAATAAATTAAAAACATTTTCTTGAATAAAAAAGAAAATAAAACAACATAAAAACAGTTACATAGAAACTAATTAATGAAAATTAGTAAAATTAACTGTTAAAGTTTAGTACTATTAGTGGACCAGCAGCACGCACAACCATGTGTGCTTACGGACTGTATCCCTTGCAGACTGTATTGATATATATTGATATATAATGTAGGAACCAGAATATTAATAACAGAAAGAAACAACCTTTTTGTGTGAATGAGTGTAAATGGGGGAGGGAGGTTTTTTGGGTTGGTGCACTAGTTGTAAGTGTATCTTGTGTTTTTTATGTTGATTTAATAAAAAAAAACAAAAAAAAACGATACCGATAATAAAAAAAAACGATACCGATAATTTCCGATATTACATTTTAACGCATATATCGGACATCTCTAGTAGCATGTTTTAACCTCAGAATCGTTGGCTCTCTGTCTGTGTATAGTATTTGATTGTTGTGTCTACGGCTTTTAAAAGTAAGCACCGTGTCAATAAATCCAGAAACTTTCTAACTTCCCAGTTTGTAATTAGCAACGGCAAAAACAATAATGACTTTCCACTCTGCAGAGAGAGGTGTAATGAGTTGACTCTTCAATCATTCGGTGCAGCTGGAGCAAATTTGCACAGCTTGCTAGTCCGATCAGAACAATGTGTTATAATCAGACGAGAACCAAAAAAATCTGCTTCCAAAGCAATATGCTGCACCAAACTGCTTTTTGCATTATTTAGCAGATCGTTAGGCAAATCTTAATAGTCCCGACGTCATTTAAAAGGGGTTATTTGCAACTTTTTTCCATCAGAAATAAAACAGGAACATCTTAATAGTCATGATGTCATTTAAAAGGGGTCATTTGCAACTTGTTTTTAACCAGAAATATAACGAGAACATCATCGGCTAGCTTATGTTACCATGAGTGGTTTAACAGATATAGGTCAGAAGTGTTTTTAAAAATAAATGGAATAAAAGGGTAATGTAAATGTTGTAATATTGACACAATTAACACAAATGTGTTTTTTACTTTAAAACTGTCATTGCTCAAAAAATAATGATGCATTAAAATCAGTGTTTTTATGACTTATTGACATACTCAAGGCGACAATTACTTCACATACAATATTTTAATTTGAAATATTTTTTGTGGAAAATATTGCATACCGTATTTTCCGGACTACAAGGCGCACTTAAAATCTTTTTTTTTTCTCAAAACTCGACAGTGCGCCTTATAACCTTATAATGTAAGTAATAAATGTGGTTGAGCTTACCGACCTCGAAGCTATTTTATTTGGTACATGGCGTAACGATAAGTGTGACCAGTTGATGGCAGTCAAACATAAGAGATATGTGTAGACTGCACTATGATGGCAATATGACTCAAGTAAACAACACCAAAATTGTATATGTTCCATTGAAAATATAGAACATTACACACGGCGCTCAAAAATCCATCAAAATGTTTCAGTACGACTTTGGTAAGCTATGAAGCCGCACCGCTTGATGGATTGTACTGTGCTTCAACATTTAAGTATTATTATGGTGTGTGTATAAGGTAAGACATATTATCTGGCATTTCGTTTCGCAATATTATGCAAAAGCAACTTTTCTTACCTTCTGGTACCTGCTGATCTGAATTTGGGATCTGCATAAGTCCTGAAAATTTGCACACGTCCGCCTTTGTAGTCCGTGGCGACACCGTAGTTGATAAGCTTCTTCTTTTTCTCTATCTTCTTGTTATGGGACATTCATCCTCCGCTGTTGCCATTTCTAATATAAAGTAGTGTAAATTTCTTACTTATATCTGTCAGTAAACTTGCCTTTAAAGCACTAAAACATACCGGTGTAGTGAGTTTACATTATTCACCCAAGGAACTTTAGTTATTAGAGTTCCGGTCGGACGGCTTTTCACGGGACACATTTCCGGTGTTGTTGAATTTTGACCAAAGAACCACCATTACATGTTATGTAGACCACAAGGAAGTGTTTAAATTTAGAAAAAATCATAATATGACCCCTTTAATGCGCCCTATAATACGGTGCGCCTTTTTTATGAAAATAGGCCTGAATAGAGCATTCATCGGCAGTGCGCCTTATAATCCGGTGTGCCCTATGGTCCGGAAAATACGGTATATTGTATTGGTTTTGAAAAGGAAAAATATCAAAAAGCAGCAGGGGATATGTTCATTATTTGTGTCTACACTCTGGTATTCGTGTTAGATGACCTGCTCAGTGGCCTAGTGTTTAGCGTGTCCGCCCTGAGATCGGTAGGTCGTGAGTTCAAACCCCGGCCGAGTCATACCAAAGACTATAAAAATGGTGACTGAGCTGCTGTTTTTTTTTTTTTACCCATAAAATCTGTGATTGTTGTTTTTACGGTGTATTTACTGCAAATGAAAAAACGGTACCACAGTTTTGGCAATTGAGCTGCCAGTTTGTTACCGTAACGTCTACGGTTGTTGTTTTTACAGTCTATTACTGTAAATAGAAAAACTATACAAAATTTATTTTAAGGTTAAATTCTGGTAACTGAGCCGTTTTCCCGTAAAATCTACGTTTGTTTGTATTGTGTATTTCTGTATATCAAGGGTGTCCAAACTTTTTTTTGCACCATGACTAGGGAAGGTTGTTTTGGAATGTGTCATATAAGTTGTCAGAAAAATTGTATGTAAATTATCAAAAAACTTTCCGTTCTCTGAGTTCCCAGTGAACAGATGAAAGCTGTCTTTGTTGCACCAAGCCAAAGGCTTGGAAAATTCCGCTGTGTACGATGGGAGGAGACGGGAGGGGTTATCTATTGTGATCCAAGACTTGCCCAAGCTCGATCCAGGACCAGCCCAAGCCCGAGGCATCTTTTTCTTTTGTGTTAATGCGACCGAAAACAATGGCTGTTTACATACCCCCCATTCCTTTAGAAACAGCTGTTGTGTAAACAGGGAATATCCAAATAAACGAGGAGACGTAAACCTTTTTCCGTCAGAGCGTGCTGGAAACTGTACAAGAGTACAGACCAGACGTTTCTCCTCAAATTGAGCCAAATTGAATTCTGTCTCTGTTTATTTCCTTGCTTCTTGTCTTGTTTAATAGATGTCATCGATGGTTGAACCTGACATAAGTAAATGTTCTGGCAGTTATTTTTTTTTTACAGTTTACAATTCCATGGATAACTTACTTTAAAATCATAAGTCAAGCATATTTGTTTTTATTTTAACCAAAAAAATGTTTGGAATATATGGTAATATAATATTTGTTGCAATACTAGGTACGCAATTTCAAGCAGTACATGCAAAAAAAATTTCTGTCAAACCGAAATAATGTGTCCATTTAGTTAAAAAATATATTGTACTTTATTGGCGCACATTTTATCCAGGCTTTTGGTGGCCATATAAAATGACGTGACCTCCCCGGGCCTTGGGTTTGACACCTGTGGCGTGGAGGTCATAGCACACAGCGGGTTGTAAAACAGACAAGCTGCTTTGGCGGGAGACAAGAACCAGGGCAGCTACGCTGTCACGGACGGTAAAGCAGTCTTCCCTCCATACGGACTGTCAGGCGGCAGAGGGAACATTTACACTGTGAGAGTGACTTGTTTGGATGACCACCGGCCCCCACCCTCGCTGTCGCCACCGGCAACAAGAATGGGAGGATGAATCCAGTGGTTAGCGTGTTTAAGGATGAGAGTGGGGAGGCGAGTCAATCATCGGGGGTTACTGGTCCTCCATGGAGCCATCATTTTATAAATAATGTGCCTTGATTGCCTTAATGCCTCCATTGAAACCATTATCTTTCACGACTATCATCATGTCTGTCATAAACTGGAGTCTGGGATGATTCTTATTAAGACAGATTTTTATACCGTTTTACTTCCGGTTTGCTTCACTCATTAAACTAAACTTTTCAATTTTCACGCAGCAAGAAAAATGTAAGAGGAAGTGAAGCAGTATATGAGTATGATGAAACATAAAGGTCAAAATTGGAGGATTTATCACTGGTGGTTTTTTTTGGTTTTCTTTACTTTAGCATTGTAACTTTTCTACATTTAACGCAAAAAAAAAAAAAAGGTCCTATATTGTACAGCAGGGAAGGGATTCAAATGGCTCTCTCGTAAAACCCACAGCTATATTTACAATGTATTAGTGTGAATAGAAAAACAACACCAGGTATTTTACAGTACATTCTGCCGACTGAGCTGCTATTTTTTACCATGAAATCACCGATTGTTTTTTTTTACGCTAAAATTCAATTTTTTTTATTGCAAAATTATTGTAATTTTTACAGTGTACCACTTCATGGATAACTTGTTTTAAAATCACAAATCAAGCAGATATTCAAATGTTGGTTTTTTTTGTGTATTTGTTATTAGGAATGCAGTCTGCTGAAAATGATGGAAAGTGCCACGCTACAAAGTTGGAATTGCCACAAAACACATTATAAGATATTCAACACTCCACTGCCATCTGCTGTTTTTTACCATGAAATCCACAATTGTTGTTTTTACGGTCTATTACTGTAAATGGAAAAAACAGGGGTTTTTTTTACGCTAAAGTTCTAGCAATTGAGCCGCCAGTTTTTTACCGCAAAATTATTGTAATTTTTACAGTGTACCACTTCATGGATAACTTGTTTTAAAATCACAAATCAAGCAGATATTCAAATGTTGGTTTTTTTTGTGTATTTGTTATTAGGAATGCAGTCTGCTGAAAATGATGGAAAGTGCCACGCTACAAAGTTGGAATTGCCACAAATCACATTTTAAGATATTCAACACTCCACTGCCATCTGCTGTTTTTTTTACCATGAAATCCGCGATTGTTGTTTTTACGGTCCATTACTGTGAATGAAAAAAAATAAAAAATTCCCACTAAAGTTCTAGCAATTGAGCCGCCAGTATTTTATCGCAAAATTATAGTAATTTTTACAATGTACCACTTCATGGATAACTTGTTTTAAAATCACAAATCAAGCAGATATTCAATGATTTTTTTTGTATTTGTTATTAGGAATGCAGTCTGCTGGAAATGATGGAAAGTGCCACGCTACAAAGTTGGAATTGCCACAAAACACATTATAACATATTCAACACTCCACTGCCATCTGCTGTTTTTTACCATGAAATCCACGATTGTTGTTTTTACGGTCTATTACTGTAAATGGAAAAAACAGGGGTTTTTTTACGCTAAAGTTCTAGCAATTGAGCCGCCAGTTTTTTACCGCAAAATTATTGTAATTTTTACAGTGTATCACTTCAAGGATGACTTGCTTTAAAATCACAAATCAAGCAGATATTCAACTTTTTTTTTTTTGTATTTGATATTAGGAATGCAGTCTGCTGAAAATGATGGAAAGTGCCACGCTACAAATTTGGAATTGCCACAAAACACATTATAAGATATTCAACACTCCACTGCCATCTGCTGTTTTTTACCATGAAATCCACGATTGTTGTTTTTACGGTCTATTACTGTAAATGGAAAAAACAGGGGTTTTTTTACGCTAAAGTTGTAGCAATTGAGCCGCCAGTTTTTTACTGCAAAATTATTGTAATTTTTACAGTGTATCACTTCAAGGATGACTTGTTTTAAAATCACAAATCAAGCAAATATTCAACTTTTTTTTTTTTTTGTATTTGATATTAGGAATGCAGTCTGCTGAAAATGATGGAAAGCGCCACGCTACAAAGTTGGAAGTACCACAAAACACATTTTAAGATATTCAACACTCCACTGCCATCTGCTGTTTTTTACCATGAAATCCGCGATTGTTGTTTTTACGGTCCATTACTGTGAATGAAAAAAAAAAAAAATTCCCACTAAAGTTCTAGCAATTGAGCCGCCAGTATTTTATCGCAAAATTATTGTAATTTTTACAATGTACCACTTCATGGATAACTTGTTTTAAAATCACAAATCAAGCAGATATTCAATGATTTTTTTTGTATTTGTTATTAGGAATGCAGTCTGCTGAAAATGATGGAAAGTGCCACGCTACAAAGTTGGAATTGCCACAAAACACATTATAATATATTCAACACTCCACTGCCATCTGCTGTTTTTTACCATGAAATCCACGATTGTTGTTTTTACGGTCTATTACTGTAAATGGAAAAAACAGGGGTTTTTTTACGCTAAAGTTCTAGCAATTGAGCCGCCAGTTTTTTACCGCAAAATTATTGTAATTTTTACAGTGTACCACTTCAAGGATGACTTGTTTTAAAATCACAAATCAAGCAGATATTCAACTTTTTTTTTTTTGTATTTGATATTAGGAATGCAGTCTGCTGAAAATGATGGAAAGCGCCACGCTACAAAGTTGGAAGTGCCACAAAACACATTTTAAGATATTCAACACTCCACTGCCATCTGCTGTTTTTTACCATGAAATCTGCGATTGTTGTTTTTACGGTCTATTACTGTAAATGAAAAAAAAAAAAAATGTTCCCACTAAAGTTCTAGCAATTGAGCCGCCAGTATTTTATCGCAAAATTATAGTAATTTTTACAATGTACCACTTCATGGATAACTTGTTTTAAAATCACAAATCAAGCAGATATTCAATGATTTTTATTGTATTTGTTATTAGGAATGCAGTCTGCTGAAAATGATGGAAAGTGCCACGCTACAAAGTTGGAATTGCCACAAAACACATTATAAGATATTCAACACTCCACTGCCATCTGCTGTTTTTTACCATGAAATCCAGGATTGTTGTTTTTACGGTCTATTACTGTAAATGGAAAAAACAGGGGGTTTTTTACGCTAAAGTTCTAGCAATTGAGCCGCCAGTTTTTTACCGCAAAATTATTGTAATTTTTACAGTGTATCACTTGAAGGATGACTTGTTTTAAAATCACAAATCAAGCAGATATTCAACTTTTTTTTTTTTGTATTTGATATTAGGAATGCAGTCTGCTGAAAATGATGGAAAGCGCCACGCTACAAAGTTGGAAGTGCCACAAAACACATTATAAGATATTCAACACTCCACTGCCATCTGCTGTTTTTTACCATGAAATCTGCGATTGTTGTTTTTACGGTCCATTACTGTGAATGAAAAAAAAAAAAAAATTCCCACTAAAGTTCTAGCAATTGAGCCGCCAGTATTTTATCGCAAAATTATTGTAATTTTTACAATGTACCACTTCATGGATAACTTGTTTTAAAATCACAAATCAAGCAGATATTCAATGATTTTTTTTGTATTTGTTATTAGGAATGCAGTCTGCTGAAAATGATGGAAAGTGCCACGCTACAAAGTTGGAATTGCCACAAAACACATTATAAGATATTCAACACTCCACTGCCATCTGCTGTTTTTTACCATGAAATCCACGATTGTTGTTTTTACGGTCTATTACTGTAAATGGAAAAAACAGGGTTTTTTTTACGCTAAAGTTCTAGCAATTGAGCCGCCAGTTTTTTACCGCCAAATTATTGTAATTTTTACAGTGTATCACTTCAAGGATAACTTGTTTTAAAATCACAAATCAAGCAGATATTCAACTTTTTTTTTTTTTGTATTTGATATTAGGAATGCAGTCTGCTGAAAATGATGGAAAGCGCCACGCTACAAAGTTGGAAGTGCCACAAAACACATTTTAAGATATTCAACACTCCACCGCCATCTGCTGTTTTTTACCATGAAATCTGCGATTGTTGTTTTTACGGTCTATTACTGTAAATGAAAAAAAATATTTTTTTCCCCACTAAAGTTCTAGCAATTGAGCCGCCAGTATTTTATCGCAAAATTATTGTAATTTTTACAATGTACCACTTCATGGATAACTTGTTTTAAAATCACAAATCAAACAGATATTCAATGATTTTTTTTTTGTATTTGTTATTAGGAATGCAGTCTGCTGAAAATGATGGAAAGTGCCACGCTACAAAGTTGGAATTGCCACAAAACACATTATAACATATTCAACACTCCACTGCCATCTGGCGGCCAAAGTAGATAGTGGTCCGATATCAGCAAAAATATTTAACGATATCGGCTTTTTATCGAAAGTCTCCGATGTATGATATACTTTTTATTTATTTTTATTTTTATTTTTATTTATTTTTTTTATTTTTGTCCTGTCCAGCTTCTCAGGCAAATCATATAGTAGATGTAGATGCCCATATCGGCTGTTCAGGTTTACTTTACAAAAGAGAAGTGTAGGATACTTCTCTAGTATGATATACTTTTAAGTTAACATCCAAATGTCCTCCAATAAGCGCACAATTTCTCGTATTTCAGTCAAGTCATTTAAAAAAAGGTAAACATCACTAGGCTATAGGTTACTAGGAGCTAGCAGCTACCCAGCAGCTAAGCGCACAATAGCACACAAGCTCGACATACGTAATAAGTGTCATTAGGTAAAACTATGCCAATATCATGAGCTTAGGCTGAGTGGAATATTTGTGACCACCAGATGTCGCCAAAAACAATTTACGACTTAATTTAAAGACAGCATAAGTCCTTTCCAGGTTAATAATAAATGTGTTTTCTATACCTACCAGTTTTCTCTGTTTGACCAGTTTCACTTGATCAAGTCTTTCCCAAAATTGCACATAACAAAATACAACCAATACAAAACACAACCAACCGATACTCGAGGCTCCAATATCGGTAGTGGACAAAGTAGTATCACTGTATGACACCCATAACAACTAATATGCAAAAAGACGTTTGCTGAAAAGCAACCCACAGACTCTATTGGAAGAAAAAAAAAACAGTATTGTGAACCTGAAACTGCTCTGTCATGTCGGTGCTTGGTGGTCCGAGGAACCCGGAGGGGAGAAACGTCCACAGCAGTATTTCATTCATTCCAGGGACTGAGATTGAGACTTACGTTTGGATACTCTCTGGATGTTCTTCTTGACACCGCCACCACCCGACCCGTCACAGCCGTC
>NC_084732.1:95283310-95343310 GCF_033978785.1 Entelurus aequoreus
TAAGTGTTTGCTTCATGCTATAGTCACGTCTCTTGTCTTCTAGTCCAGTGTTTTTCAACCACTGTGCCGCGGCACACTAGTGTACCGTGAGATATTGTCTGGTGTGCCGTGGGAAATTATGCAACTTCACCTAATCGGTCCCAGAAAATATTTTTTTGCAATTCAATAATTAGAAACTGCAAATAATGTGCTGTTAACGAGTGTCTGTGCTGTATAGAGCTCGGCAGGTTAACCATGTACTACTCCACGTCACTATGTGGCAGCAAGTAGTTCACTGCTTTGTAAAAGTCGGAACGCGTCGAGGATGGTTTGTCGTGATCCCAGTATGCAGAGCACAGCGGGAGACGGCGTGCAGGTAAAATGGCATGCAATGATTAAACCAGAAATAAACAAAAGGGAAAGGAAAAGGCACTGAAGCTTAGGGGCGGCTATGCAAAACGAAAGCAAAACTGAACTCGCGACGAGGTAAACAAAAACAGAATACTGGACGACAGCAAAGACTTACTTTTACCATGAATTGATTTACTTGTACCCCGACTTAAACAAGTTGAAAAACTTATTCGGGTGTTACCATTTAGTGGTCAATTGTACGGAATATGTACTGTACTGTGCAATCTACTAATAAAAGTTGCAATCAATCAATCAAAAAACAGCGTGTGGAGCGGAGATGGCGTCCACAAAGTACATACGAACATGACATGACAATCAACAATGTCCCCACAAAGAAGGATAGCGTACGCACAACTTAAATAGTCTCGATTGCTAACACAAAGCAGGTCAGGCAATAGCACTCAAAGGAAGACGTGAAGCTGCTGCAGGAAAACAAACAACAAAACAGGAAGGAATGGTCACCAAAATAACAGCGCAAGACAGGAACTAAAGCACTACACACAGGAAAACAACAACAGACTCAAAATAAGACACAGCAACCTGGTGGAGTTTCATTTTTGAAGCTTTTCTGCTGGTGGTGTGCCTCCGTATTTTCTTTATTAAAAAAATGTGCCTTGGCTCAAAAAAGGTTGAAAAACACTGTTCTAGTCCATGCTAAGTATTTAGCTTCAAGTGCGATCGGCACCTTGTTCCTTCGCCTTGTTTTCCGTTTTTTTGTAGTACTTTGATTTTGAGGCATAAATATGTTCCTGCCTGCAAGTCCTGTCCGGAGTGATCCGTTTGCATCCCGGGGGAACAAACCTCGCAGCAAGCTGCCACCCCCCCCCCCCGACGTGACAGTTTCTTTAAAATGAGTCCACCTCTCGTCCCCTTGTCAGTTTTAGCAATATGCTTCCGTACTGACAAATATAATTTATAACTACATGCTACTTTTTTTGGAGCAACATATGTTGCTATCCAAGCATGGACGCCCCTGCTTATTTCAGCAAGACAATGCCAAGCCACATTCTGCACGTGTTACAACAGCATGGCTTGGTAGTAAAAGAGTCCGGGTACTAGACTGGCCTGCCTGTAGTCCAGACCTGTCTCCCATTGAAAATGTGTGGCGCATTATGAAGCCTAAAATACCACAACGGAGACCCCGGACTGTTGAACGACTTAAGCCAGTGGTGTCCAAAGTGCGGCCCGGGGGCCATTTGCGGCCCGCAGCTAATTGTTTACCGGCCCGCCACACATTCTGGAAATGCTTTTGCAAAAATAAAAAAGAACATTAAAAAAAAGTGGAATGAGGTATTTTTCTTTTGTCTTTCTTTATTTTTCTTTTTTTGCCATTGCTCCAAAAAAAAAAAAAAAAAAAATCCATGTTATAATTAATTATTTTCAAGGCTCCAATGACTTCAAATATGTCACTTTAAAATGTTTTATGTGGTAAATAATGCATATATTGTGTATTTGCCATATAAAAATATCAAAGTTTTCTTTGACAAAAGAGCATAAAACAAACAAAATGATAGTTCAAACGTAAAATCGACAGATATATCTGAAGTTAATCTCGTAACTTAAGTGTTGAAAATTTAAAAAAAAACCTAATAAAAATGTATCACTTTATGAGTGGGGCACCTTTTGGATTCCAAATATATTTAGTGGTATTTTATTTATCTTTTCACTGTGATTACTCAAAAATATTAAAGAATTAAAATCAATGGTGTCCTGCATTATTGATCTTTTAGGGCTCTAATTACTGAATACTGCATATTTCAGTTTTACTATGAAAAGCCATAAAACCTTTTTTTTTTTTTTTTAATAACTTTATATCAACTTGAAGTTGGTACAAATATTTACTGTAAGCGTTAAATAAAAAATAATAATAATAATTTTCTTTAACATTTTAATGACTGAGACCCCTAAAGGTAAAAAAAAATCCAAAAAAAATCCATATTTTGTTATGGTTTGAAAAAGTTTGGACACCCCTGACTTAAGCTGTACATCAAGCAAGAATGGGAAAAAATTCAAACTGAAAAGCTTCAAAAAATGTGTCTCCTCAGTTCCCAAACGTTTACTGAGTGTTGTTAAAAGGAAAGGCCATGTAACACAGTGGTAAAAATGCCCCTGTGACAACTTTTTTGCAATGTGTTGCTGCCATTAAATACTAAGTTAATGATTATTTGCAAAAAAAAAAAAGAGTTCCTCAGTTGGAACATTAAATATCTTGTCTTTGCAATTGAATATAAGTTGAAAAAAGGATTTGCAAATCATTGTATTCTGTTTTTATTCACGATTTACACAACGTGCCAACTTCACTGGTTTTGGGTTTTGTACATGTTTTTGTTTGGACTACAAACACGCTTAGAAACATTAAAATGGTGGAGCATCAGCCGGAAAAATCCTCGACATGATGTATGGAGACATGATTTCAACAAAAATTTCCGGCTCCTATGAGAATTTCAAGGACACAAACACAGGCAAGAAAATACGGAAAAAGGTTTCTCGATGGCTTCTTCTTTTTACATGATGGCTTCTTCTTTTTACACGGGATGCCCTTCTCTCTCCCATTTGCTCGGGACCAGCACCAACGGGAATCAAACCCACGGCAACTGCACAAAAGACATAATGATCGCCGCTGCACTTTCGCCTTACGACTTGTAATAATCCCAAATCTTTTAAGACGTGTTCAAAAATCATAAACCTTTTAGCGTCCTTTATTGATTTTGATCGGGAAGAAAGTCCTCGGTGGTCTCTAAAGAGATTAATACGGAAAGCTTTTAATGCGGGGCCCAATTGGGGCCCTAAGCAGAATTTTGGCTTGTCCATGCAAAACAAGTACATTTAAAAGGTGTTTCCAAGATACCCATGGGCTATTAAAACATCTTTAAAAGTATAAAGTTTAATCACTTGAATACAAGGCCTTAAAATGTCTTACATTTAGAGCTGTCAAATTATATATATTTTTTTTATCAGATTAGTCACATTTTGGAATCCCGATTAAAAATGACTAATCACTGGCTTGCATAATTGAAATTTGCTAAAGAAAACACCCCAATATATGCACACTAGTGTTGTCCCGATACCAATATTTTGGTACCGGCACCAAAATGTATTTAGATACTTTTTAGTACTTTTCGATACTTTTCTAAGTAAAGCGGACCACAAAAAATGTGCATTATTGGCTTTATTTTACCAAAAAACTTAGGGTACATTAAAGATATGTTTATTATTGCAAGTTTGTCCTTAAATAAAATAGTGAACATACTAGACAACTTGTCTTTTAGTAGTAAGTAAACAAACAAAGGCTCCTAATTTAGTCTGCTGACATATGCAGTAACATATTGTGTCATTTATCATTCTATTATTTTGTCAACATTATTAAGGACAAGCTGTAAAAATGAATTATTAATCTACTTGTTTATTTACTGTTAATATCTGCTTACTTTCTCTTTTAACCTGTTCTACCAACACTTCTGTTAAAATGTAATAATCACTTATTCGTCTGTTGTTTGGATACTTTACATTAGTTTTGGATGATACCACAAATTTAGGTATCGATCCGATACCAAGTAGTTACAGGATCATGCATTGGTCATAATTTAAAGGCCTACTGAAACCCACTACTACCGACCACGCAGTCTGATAGTTTATATATCAATGATGAAATCTTAACATTATAACACATGCCAATACGGCCGGGTTAACTTATAAAGTGACATTTTAAATTTGCCGCTAAACTTCCGGTTCGAAACGCCTCTGAGGATGACGTATGCGTGTGACGTAGACCGGCGAACACGGGTATGCCTTCCACATTGAAGCCAATACGAAAAAGCTCTGTTTTCATTTAATAATTCCACAGTATTCTGGACATCTGTGTTCGTGAATCTGTTGCAATCATGTTCATTGCATTATGGAGAAGGAAGCTGAGCAAGCAAAGAAGAAAATTGTCGGTGCGAAATGGACGTATTTTTCGAACGTAGTCAGCCACAACAGTACACAGCCGGCGCTTCTTTGTTTACATTCCCGAAAGATGCAGTCAAGATGGAAGAACTCGGATAACAGAGACTCTAACCAGGAGGACTTTTGACTTCGATACACAGACGCCTGTAGAGAACTGGGACAACACAGACTCTTACCAGGATTACTTTGATTTGGATGACAAAGACGGGGGGGGGTCGCAACTTACTGCGAGGTTTGTTCTCCCGGGAAGCAAACGGACTATTCCGGACAAGGCGTGAAGGTAGGAACATATTTATTAATTAATTAATCCTACACATGACAAAAGACAGGAACTAAAACAAAAGGAAAGCGTGCCGATTGCACGAGAGGCTAAGGAACATAAAACTTAACGCAGGAAACATAGACGCTAACACTTAGCCTGAACTGTGGACATAGAACAAACAAGACTTACTGTGGCATGAAACAAATAACTAGCAAAAACTTGGAATCGGACATGGAACGAGCAGCTTGAATTGAGCATGAAACAAGCATGAAACTGTGGCATGAAACGAGCAATGACGCCAGGACGACTAACTGGCAAAAACAGGCTTAAATAATAGCCTCTTGATTAGAGCAGGTGCGTGTCCCGAACACATGAGGCAGGTGAAACGGATAAGTCGCCATGGTAACTAAACAAACAAGGGAGCGCAAAACAGGAACTAAAAGAGTCCAAAACTAACAAAAAACAACAAAAACATAATCCAGACCACAGATCATGACAAATATCCAATAAAAAATAACGAAAGTAGATGTGATGCCAACAAATATAGACGTAATCATAGTAGTATCGACTAGATACGCTCCTGTACTTGGTATCATTACAGTGGATGTCAGGTGTAGATCCACCCATGGCATTTGTTTACATTTTGACGCCGGTGAGCTACGGTGTGTAGTGTAGCATGTTTAGCTATTCCTCGTCCTGCAGTGAAAATGATACTTATAAGAAACTTACTTCATTTGGTAAATGGTAAATGGGTCGTACTTGTATAGCGCTTTTCTACCTTTTTAAGGAACTCAAAGCGCTTTGACACTATTTTCCACATTCACCCATTCACACATTCACACATTCACACACTGATGGCGGGAGCTGCCATGCACGGCGCTAACCAGACCCATCAGGAGCAAGGGTGAAGTGTCTTGCTCAAGGACACAACGGACATGACTAGGATGGTAGAAGGTGGGGATTGAACCAGTAACCCTAAGATTGCTGGCACGGCCACTCTCCCAACTTCGCCACGCCGTCCCCCATATTTGTCACCACGGAGACAAGGATTAGTGATTTAGAAGTAGCTAAAACACTGCCGACTGCGGATGGACGTTAGCCGCTAGCTAGCTAGCCAAGTCTCAAAGCACCTCTTCCCGAGGGCGTATCAGTGTTATAGCTTCACCGTTATCGTTAGATTTTAAGCCAAAATGCGTCCGTTCTCCCTTTTCTGTCACTGTGTCTGTTTGAAAGTACTCTGTGATTTTGCGCTGCCGAACATGGTCCTCTGCTTGTAAAATCAGCAATGTCACAACGTGACGACGCGCCGTCATGCCTGTTAGAAAGAAAATATGGCGAACCGGTACTTTTCAAACAGAGTATAGTACCGTTTTTGATTCATTAGTATATATACTATACTAGTACCGGTATACCGTACAACCCTAGTTCAAAGTGTACAAACTGTCACTAAAATAT
The DNA here is from genome assembly GCF_033978785.1 of Entelurus aequoreus. Classification (NCBI taxonomy): domain Eukaryota; kingdom Metazoa; phylum Chordata; class Actinopteri; order Syngnathiformes; family Syngnathidae; genus Entelurus; species Entelurus aequoreus. The sequence continues at coordinate 95,289,363 of NC_084732.1, forward strand.
GGACTTTTGTCAAGGCTGCAACTCGTTATTCATTTTTACCTTGTTTCTAATGGAGACATTTGATTTACTATACAAACTTATACCCACTACGTTCGTAAATCGAGGTTCCACTTTACCGTATTTTCCGGACTATAAGGCGCACTGCCGATGAATGGTCTATTTCCGATCTTTTTTTTCATATAAAAGTCACACCGAATTATAAGGCGCATTGAAGGAGTCATATTATTATTACTGTTTTCTAAATCGAAAACACTTACTTGTGGTCTACATAACATGTAATGGTTTTATTTACGTGGCTCACCTTCGGCAGCGTCTTCTCCCCGTCATCTTTGTTGTAGCGGTGTAGCGTGCAAGGACGGGGGTGGAAGAAGTGTCAAAAGATGGCGCTAACTGTTTTACAGACATTCACACTTTATTTAAATCAATAACGGAGCAGCATCTCCTCATCCGCCGGAAATGTGTCCCGTTCGACCGGAACTCTCTAATAACTAAAGTTCCTTGGGTGAATAATGTAAACTCACTACACCGGTATGTTTTATCGCTTTCATGGCTAGTTTACTGACAGATATAAGTAAGAACTTTACACTACTTTATATTAGAAATGGCAACAGTGGAGGATGAATGTCACATAACAAGAAGATAGAGGAAAAATAAGAAGCTTATCGACTATGGAGCCGTCACGGACTACAAAGGTGGACGCGCGCAATATTTCAGGAATTATGCAGATCCCAAATACAGATCAGCAGGTACCAGAAGGTAAGACAAGTTGCTTTTGCATAATATTGCGAAACAAAATGCCAGATAATATGTCTTACCTTATACACACACCATAATAATACTCCTGTGTTGAAGCACATTACAATCCATCAAGCGGTGCGGCTTCATAGCTTACCAAAGTCCTACTAAAACATTTTGATAGATTTTTGAGCGCCGTGTGTAATGTTCTATATTTTCAATGGAACATATAAAATGTCGGTGTTGTTTACTTGAGTCATATTGCAGTCTACACGTATCTCTTATGTTTGACTGCCATCTACTGGTCACACTGCAAAAAGTCAGTGTTCAAAAACAAGAATAAAAAATACAAAAATGAGGGGTATTTTATTTGAACTAAGCAAAATTATCCGCCAATAGAACAAGAAAATTTGGCTTGTCAAGACTTTCCAAAACAAGTAAAATTAAAGCTGCAAGCAGCGTTGGTCGGGTCCGCATTTTGGCTGGTGCTAGTCCTAGGTGTCCCAATACTTTTGACCAGTGGTAGTCCTGAGTGAGACCTACATCGAGGTTTTTGTTTCGTGTCTCTACGATCTTCGTACTGGGAGTTAGAGGAAGTTGTGTCTGAGTTCACATTGTCATTATAGGGTATTGTGTGTATTGAGGACAAAGAAGGAATATTTCGTCAACTTTTAATCAGAAGGGTTCAATCTCTCTCCTGTAGCAGTTTGAAGCCGAAACGACAAACGCGCTCAAAGGAGATAACGTTTGATGTTTGGTGACCGTTTGTAACAAAAATTTTGTTTTGAAGGAGGAATAGCAAACTTCCTGTTGATTTTTGCTGAAGGATGTCAACCTATGAAATGTAGGTATAGGCGAGACCTACATAGAGGTATTTGTTTCATGTCTCTAAGACGTTCCTACCGGAAGTTACAAGCCGTTTTGTCTGAGTTTTCCTCTGAGGAGCAGTTTTTTCTCTGTTTTTTGCAAAAAATTATGTAGAGCACAATTTTTAGTTTTGGGGTTTGGTTTTTTTTTTAGATCGCAATTTCCACCAGTCCCGAAGTGTTTGAGAAGTTTGGTGAGTTTTGAAGTATTTTAAGGGGGTCAAATTACAGCTCAAAAATCAAAAATGAGTGTTTTTAGTCATTTTTTGTCTTGAAGGGGAAATTGCCAACTTCCTGTTGGTTTTCGCCCGAAGAAGTTAAATTATGAATTGTAGGTCTAAGGGAGACCTACATACAGGTTCTCCTAGTGGGAGTTAGAGGCAGTTTTCTTCCTAGGGGGCGCTAGAGCGCAATGTTGATTTTTTGGGTTTGGTTTATTTACTAAAATGTGCTGTACCCGGGTTTGTATGTGTGTAAAAAATTTGGTGAGTTTTGAAGCATGTTAAGGGGGGCAAAGTAGTGCACAAAGCTGCGGAATAATAATAAAGAATAATAATAATAATAATAATAAACATTACAATTTCAAATGGTCCTGTGCGGACCCTAATTAAAGCTGCAAGCAGCGTTGGTCGGGTCCGCATTTTGGCCGGTGCTAGTCCTAGGTGTCCCAATACTTTTGTCCAGTGGTAGTCCTGAGTGAGACCTAAATAGAGGTTTTTGTTGCATGTCTCTACGATATTCGTACTGGGAGTTAGAGGAAGTCGTGCCTTTGTTTTTTTCCTAGGTGCTGCGGCACAGTGGTTGTTTTCTTTGAAGGCACGTAAAATCACAGCAGCGGAGCAGCTTTAGTGGTCCTAATTCCATTTCACATTGTCATTATAGGGTATTGTGTGTAGAATTTTGAGGACAAAAAAGAAATAATTCCATTTCACGTTGTCATTAACAGCAGCGGAGCAGAATCAGAGCAGTGGTTCTTTGAAGGCTCGTAAAATCAAAACGGTAGCACGAATCTAAACGCCGTCGTCAACTTTTAATCAGAAGGGTTCAATGTCTCTCCTGTAGTAGTTTGAAGCCGAAACGACAAACGCGCTCAGAGTAGATAATGTTTGATGTTTGGTAACCGGTTTTAACAAAAATGTTGTTTTGAAGGAGGGATTGCAAACTTCCTGTTGATTTTTGCTGAAGGATGTCAATCTATGAAATGTAGGTCTAGGTGAGACCTACATAGAGGTATTTGTTTCATGTCTCTAAGACGTTCCTACCGGAAGTTACAAGCAGTTTTGTCTGAGTGTTCCTCTGAGAAGCAGTTTTGTCTCTGTTTTATTCAAAAATTGCGCTAGAGCTTAATTTTGAGTTTTGGGGTTCGTTTTTTTTTAGATGGCAATTTCCACCATTTTCACCAAATTTGGTGAGTTTTGAAGTATGTTAAGGGGGTGAAATTACAGCTCAAAGAGGCAAAAGTGAGTGTTTTTAGTACATTTTTGTCTTAAATGGGAAATTGCCAACTTCCTGTTGGTTTTTGCCCGAGGATGTGTCTACCGGAAGTTACAAGCAGTTTTGTCTGAGTTTTCCTCTGAGAAGCAGTTTTGTCTCTGTTTTATTCAAAAATTGCGCTAGAGCGCAATTTTGAGTTTTGGGGTTCGTTTTTTTTTTAGATGGCAATTTCCACCAGTCCCGATGTGTGTGAGAAATTTGGTGAGTTTTGAAGTATGTTAAGGGGGTGAAATTACAGCTCAAAGAGGCAAAAATTAGTGTTTTTAGTACATTTTTGTCTTAAATGGGAAATTGCCAACTTCCTGTTGGTTTTTGCCCGAGGATGTGTCATTATTAATTGTAGGTCTAAGTGAGACTTACATACAGGTTTTTGTTTCATGTCTCTACGACTTTCCTAGTGGGAGTTACAGGCAGTTTGTTTTTTGGTTTTTCCTAGGGGGCGCTAGAGCGCAATTTTGATTTTTGGGGTTTGTTTTTTTAATTAGATGGCAATTTTCGCAGGTCCTGATGAGTGTGTCAAATTTGGTGAGTTTTGAAGCATGTTAAGTGGGTCAAATTAGAGTTTTTTTGTGGCGGCGGAATAATAATAATAAAGAATAATAATAAAGAATAATAATAAAACCTTACAATAACAATAGGTTCCTTTGTACCTGTACAAAGGACTCCCTGTGGGAGTCCTTTATACAGGATACAGGGCGGACCCTAATTAGCTAACCTCAATGAACCCAAAAATACCTTAAAAAAAGTATATTCTCACTAATAACAACAGTACTACTACATGAGTACGTATTTTCTATTGTTTCATTGAAAATAAAACAGCAAAGTCCATTTGGCTGTCATCTGTTTTAATATGAGACACAATTGTGTCAAAGTCATGATTTTTTTTTTTCATGCTTGAAATAAGAAATTATTACTTTAAAAAAGTAGTTTTATACTTGTGAGTGTTGATGACACAGCTTTGCAACAGTTGATATTCTAGTTTCAAGCATGTTTTACTCAATATAGCTCATCAAATCTCAGCAACAAGCTGTAATATCTTACTGAGATCATTTAGGACCAAATCCCTTAAAACAAGTAAAACACTCTAACATAAAATCTGCTTAGTGAGAAGAATTATCTTATCAGACAGAAAATAAGCAAAAATCACCCTTATTTGAGATATTTCATCTTACTTAGATTTCAGTTTTGGCAGTGCATACTTATCATTACACCATGTACCAAATAAAATAGCTTTGAGGTGGGTAAGCAAAACCAGAACTATTCCGTACATTAGGCGCACCAGGTTATAAGGCGCACTGTCAAGTTTTGAGGGGGAAAAAAAGGATTTTAAGTGCGCCTTATAGTCCGGAAAATACGGTACTTCCTTTTTTTTTTTTTTTTTTTTAAATTTTTTTTTTAATTTTTTTTTTTTTTGTCCTGTCCAGCTTCTCAGGCAAATCATATAGTAGATGTATATGCCCATTTCGGCTGTTCAGATTTACTTTACAAAAGAGAAGTGTGGGATACTTCTCTTGTTGCCTTATTTGTATTTGACTTTATTAAATGTATTTATATTATCATTTGGTGCAGCCAAAGGGGATAGAAAGAGAAAAAAAGGAAGACAGAGGGGGGAATTGTGGGGAAAAGAGGGGGATAAGACAGAAAGACAAAAACAACAACAGCAAACACAACAATAACAACAATAGAGCAACATCAGCAAATAGGACATGTACAAATATGATGGTAAAAGTGATAGCAAATAAGCAGTTAGCGAAAATAAATAATAACACAGAAATGACAATGAGCATTATTACACTACAAATGGAACAATACAAATACCAATAGAAATAGTGCTATTGATAATGAATAAAACCAATAATTTACCTCTATTATCAACAATACAGTTGTTCAAATGCAACAATACTTTTACGTAATGATAACTAGAGATACGAAAGAATGCAGAAAAATGGAGGGGAAGAAAGAGAAGCAACCTATATTAACCTTGTAGATTGTTATAGTAACAATAGGTTAAGCCAGTGGTTCTCAAATGGGGGTACGCGTACCCCTGGGGGTACTTAAAGGTATGCCAAGGGGTACGTGAGATTTTTTTTTTTTATATTCTAAAAATAGCAACAATTCAAAAATCCTTTATAAATATAAATAAAAACAAATCTTTTTTTCCAAATAGTTCAAGAAAGACCACTACAAATGAGCAATATTTTGCACTGTTATACAATTAATAAATCAGAAACTGTTTTGCTCTGATTAGAGGGTAGTTTAATTTTTTTTTGAATTCACAGGGGGTACATCACTGAAAAAAGGTTGAGAACCACTGGGTTAAGCTTTGTCAGTGTGCCATGTGTTACCCTGTTTACCCTAGGGCAACATCGGTAATATATGTTCGATGAAACGTGATTATGTGCATGAAAATACGGTACTTCCAATTCGTTCTGGACCTGTGATGTATTTTTGTTAGTATGGATGTGAAATGGGTGTTTAATTGACTTGTGGAAACTCTAAATTCAACCTTACTTACAAACCAATTCTTCCCAACCACCCTGATTAAAGGCCTACTGAAAGCCACTACTACCGACCACGCAGTCTGATAGTTTATGTATCAATGATGAAATCTTAACATTGCAACACATGCCAATACGGCCGGGTTAACTTATAAAGTGCAATTTTAAATTTCCCGCTAAACTTCCGGTTGAAAACGTCTACGTATGATGACGTATGCGCGTGACGTCAATGGTTAAACGGAAGTAATCGGACACCATTGAATCCAATACAAAAAGCTCTGTTTTCTTCGACAAAATTCCACAGCATTCTGGACATCTGTGTTGGTGAATCTTTTGCAATTTGTTTAATGAGCAATGGAGGCTGCAAAGAAGATTGTTGTAGGTGGGATCGGTGTATTAGCGGCAGACTACAGCAACACAAACAGGAGGACTTTGTTGGATAGCAGACGCGCTAGCGGCGACCTCACCTTGACTTCCTACGTCTCCGGGCCGCCGACCGCATCGTCGATCGCTGGAACGCAGGTGAGCACGGGTGTTGATGAGCAGATGAGGGCTGGCTGGCGTAGGTGGAGCGCTAATGTTTTTATCATAGCTCTGACGAGGTCCCGTTGCTAAGTTAGCGTCGTTAGCAACAGCATTGCTAGGCTTCGACGGGCGTCGAATACACATTAACCGTGTATTTACATGTCCAGTGTTTGGTTCGGTGTCTCCTGATAGTAGTATTGTTGATCTTCTGTCTATCCTTCCAGTCAGGGATTTATTTATTTTGTTTCTATCTGCATTTGAGACGGATGCTATCACGTTAGCTCATGCTAAAGAGCTTCGTCGATGTATTGTCGTGGAGATAAAAGTCACTGTGAATGTCCATTTCGCCTTCTCGACTCTCATTTTCAAGAGGATATAGTATCCGAGGTGGTTTAAAATACAAATCCGTGATCCACAATAGAAAAAGGAGAGAGTGTGGAATCCAATGAGCCAGCTTGTACCTAAGTTACGGTCAGAGCGAAAAAAGATATCTCTTGAACTGCATTCTAGTCCGTCACTCTAACGTTCCTCATCCACGAATCGTTCATCCTCGCTGAAATTAATGGGGTAATCGTCGCTTTCTCGCTCCGAATATCTCTCGCTCCATTGTAAACAACGGGGAGTTGTGAGCAGCACTACCGCTTGTGACGTCACGCTACTTCCGGTAGGGGCAAGGTTTTTTTTAATCAGCGAGCAAAAGTTGTGAACTTTATCGTCGTTGTTCTCTACTAAATCCTTTCAGCAAAAATATGGCAATATCGCGAAATGATCAAGTATGACACATAGAATGGATCTGCTATTCCCGTTTAAATAAAAAAAATCATTTCAGTAGGCCTTTAAAATGGACTCCATTTCATGCAAGGTATTTTGGGCTTTTGCAACAAACAGTTGAAACGCTTCCCCGCCTTTTTTTTTTTTTTTTTTTTAGACGGGGAAACCGAGCGAACGCTTCGGGAAGGCGACAAAGACTGCGGCGCGGCGCTGACAATGGAAGAACTTTGGCTGAACCTCCCCAGCTGTGCCACGGAAACAAATACAAGTTCCATCACCATAAATGATTTGGCGGCTCTGACAGCCCAACACTGTATCGGCCACATCGATGATTTGCTGGCAGCTCAGATATCTTCATTATTCACTGCTTAGGGGCCGGAACGTCATCGCGGACGACCATCATCCAGCCCCACACACACACACAAAAAAAGCCTGTATCGCACATATTCTATGCACTGTGATTTTAAGCGCCATGTTTTCTTAGGTAGTTCTTCTGCTGCTTTGTAAATTCTACACATCAGTAGTTTACACATCGGTACTCTCGTTGCTGACAGAAGAGGGGAAACGTCAGCTCCCAGGACGCACGCCATCATTTTGCATCTTTCTCATCTCGGCAGGAGCGCTGACAGGGCGTTTATTAGGTTCGTGTGCAGTCTGGCGGCAGCCACAAAAAGAGCAGGGCAATTTGGCAGCGCGCACACAGGACGCGTGCGACCTCGGAGCTGTCGCTGCTGAAACGGGGTTTAAGTCGTCATTTTATTAGTATATGGGGTTGTGGAGGGGGGGCGTGGCCTGCGGGCCTGCCGCAGAACAGGGTGTGCCAGGACCGGCCTCGAAGACAGCGACAGGTGAGTGGATGGCCCAGGTGGGCCTTGTTATCTAATCACCTGTAGACTTTATTAGCAGCAGCCGGAATGAGACACGGAGTTGGAGCTGGAGTGGGAGCCAGAGAGAGAGAGAGAGAGGCACAGACGCAGAAAAGAAAGTTTGCTGGATTTGATGAAAATAAAACAGTGTTATACCCTGAAGTGAAGTGAAGTGAATTATATAGCGCTTTTCTCTAGTGACTCAAAGCGCTTTACATTGTGAAACCCAATATCTAAGTTACATTTTTAAACCAGTGTGGGTGGAACTGGGAGCAGGTGGGTAAAGTGTCTTGCCCAAGGACACAACGGCAGTGACTAGGTTGGCAGAAGCGGGGATCGAACATGGAACCCTCAAGTTGCTGGCACGGCCACTCTACCAACCGAGCTATACCGCCCTTGGTACTGCCTCCTGGCAGTGTGTGGTGGTCCGAAGAACCCACTAGAGGGCAACCTCTACAGGGGTCAAACGATACTGGAGCGTAAGGAGTGATACTGTGTCCCCCGATACTTCCGTGCGTGTCACTTTAATTCCAAAAAAGTCAATACGTGCCATACACTCACTGAGGCATCATTTATCCACCCGTTATTTACCGATTAAATAAACCAGGCAATCGCAAGGACAGACAAAATAAAAACGTTTATTCAGCAATATAATTTTATAATTTTAAAGTTGAAGTTAAAGTACCACTGAAAGTCACACACACACAGCGACAGGTGAGTGGATGGCCCAGGTGGGCCTTGTTATCTAATCACCTGTCGCCTTTATTAGCAGCAGCCGGAATGAGACACGGAGTTGGAGCTGGAGTGAGAGAGAGAGAGAGAGAGAGAGAGAGAGAGAGAGAGAGAGAGAGAGAGAGAGAGAGAGAGAGAGAGAGAGAGAGAGAGAGAGACACAGACGCAGAAAAGAAAGTTTGCTAGAAAGCAAACGACTTGCACTATTTGATGAAAATAAAACAGTGTTATACCCTGAATTCCAGGCTCTCCTGGCAGTGTGTGGTGGTCCGAAGAACCCACTAGAGGGCAACCTCTACAGGGGTCAAACGATACTGAAGCGTAAGGAGTCCCCCGATACTTCCGTGCGTGTCGCTTTAATTCCAAAAAAGATGTGGCCGAGTGCGGGGTCAATACGTGCCATACACTCACCGAGGCATCATTTATCCACCCGTTATTTACCGATTAAATAAATCAGGCAATCGCAAAGGCAGACAAAATAAAAACATTTATTCAGCAATATAATTTTATAATTTTAAAGTTGAAGTTAAAGTCCAACTGAAAGTCACACACACACACACACACACACACACTAGGTGTGGTGAAATTACTCCCTGCGTTTGACCCATCCCCTTGTTCCACCCCCTGAGAGGTGAGGGGAGCAGTGAGCAGTGGCCACGCTCGGGAATCATTTTTGGTGATTTAACCCCCAATTCCAACCCTTGATGCTGAGTGCCAAGCAGGGAGGTAATGGGTCCCATTTTTATAGTCTTTGGTATGACTCGGCCCGGGGTTTGAACTCACGACCAACCGATCTCAGGGCGGACACTCTAACCACTAGGCCACTAAGCTGCCGGATGACTTAAAGGGGTCATATTATGATTTGTTTTTTCTTTCTACAAAACCCAAAACCAGTGAAATTGGCAGGTTGTGTAAATGGTAAATAAAAACAGAATACAATGATTTGCAAATCCTTTTCTACTTATATTCAATTGAATAGACTGCAAAGACAAGATATTTAATGTTCCAACTGCGAACAAAGATAAGACCTTCTGGAGGAAAAGTTCTGTGGTCAGATGAAACAAAAATTCAGCTGTTTGGCCACAATACCCAGCAATATGTTTGGAGGAGAAAAGGTGAGGCCTTTCATCCCAGGAACACCACTCCTACCGTCAAGCATGGTGGTGGTAGTATTATGCTCTGGGCCTGTTTTGCTGCCAATGGAACTGGTGCTTCACAGAGAGTAAATGGGACAAAGAAAAAGAAGGATTACCTCCAAATTCTTCAGGACTGTCATGATCCGTGGTCCCGATCATGTTCTTGTTATGTTCTGTTAGTTTTGGACTTTTTTAGTTCCTGTTTGACACCTGAGTTTGTTTTAGTTACCATGGCTACTTATGATTTTCACCTGCCTCTGGTGTTCGGGACGCGCACCTGCTGCTAATCAGAGGACTATTTAGGCCTGCCTTTGCCAGTTAGTCGTCCTGGCGTCATTAGTTGTTTGCCTCATGCCTGGACTACGTACATCTTAGTTGTTTCATGCCACAGTTTCATATTGGTTTCATGCCACAGTTTCGTGTTTGTTCTATGTCAGAGTTAATGCTAGTTGTTTCATGCCACAGTTTTGTGTTTGTTTCATGCCACAGTTTCGTGTTTGTTCTATGCCATAGTTAATGCTAGTTGTTTCGTGCCACAGTTTCGTGAGGTTCGTGTCTATAGTTTCATGTCCTAAGTTTTTGCCTTAGCTTCCACGTGCGATAGGCACGCTTGCCTTCGGGTTGTTTTCTGTTTTGTACCTCGTTGATTGTTTCTTAAAGGCCTACTGAAATGAATTTTTTTTTATTTAAACGGGGATAGCAGATCCATTCTATGTGTCATACTTGATCATTTCGCGATATTGCCATATTTTTGCTGAAAGGATTTAGTAGAGAACATCGACGATAAAGTTCGCAACTTTTGGTCGCTGATAAAAAAAAGCCTTGCCTGTACCGGAAGTAGCGTGACGTCACAGATTGAAAGGCTCCTCAGGCTGAGAAAGCGACGATTACCCCATTAATTTGAGCGAGGATGAAAGATTCGTGGATGAGGAACGTTGAGAGTGAAGGACTAGAGAAAGCGACTGAGAAAGCGACGATTACCCCATTAATTTGAGCGAGGATGAAAGATTCGTGGATGAGGAACGTTGAGAGTGAAGGACTAGAGTGCAGTGCAGGACGCATCTTTTTTCGCTCTGACCGTAACTTAGGCACAAGCTGGCTCATTGGATTCCACACTCTCTCCTTTTTCTATTGTGGACTACGGATTTGTATTTTAAACCACCTCGGATACTATATCCTCTTGAAAATGAGAGTCGAGAACGCGAAATGGACATTCACAGTGACTTTTATCTCCTCGACGATACATCGGCGAAGCACTTTAGCTACGAAGCTAACGTGATAGCATCGTGCTTAACTGCATATAGAAACAAAATAAATAAACCCCTGACTGGAAGGATAGCCAGAAAATCAACAAAACTATTAAACCATGGACCTGTAACTACACGGTTAATGCTTTCCAGCCTGGCGAAGCTTAACAATGCTGTTGCTAATGACGCCATTGAAGCTAACTTAGCAACGGGACCTCACAGAGCTATGCTAAAAACATTAGCTATCCACCTACGCCAGCCAGCCCTCATCTGCTCATCAACACCCGTGCTCACCTGCGTTCCAGCGATCGACGGCGCGACGAAGGACTTCACCCGATCATCCGTGCGGTCGGCGGCTAGCGTCGGATAGCGCGTCTGCTATCCAAGCCAAAGTCCTCCTGGTTGTGTTGCTGCAGCCAGCCGCTAATACACCGATCCCACCTACAGCTTTCTTCTTTGCAGTCTTCATTGTTCATTAAACAAATTGCAAAAGATTCACCAACACAGATGTCCAGAATACTGTGGAATTTTGAGATGAAAACAGAGCTTTTTGTATTGGATTCAATGGTGTCCGAATACTTCCGTTTAACTATTGACGTCACGCGCATACGTCATCATACATAGACGTTTTCAACCGGAAGTTTAGCGGGAAATTTAAAATTGCACTTTATAAGTTAACCCGGCCGTATTGGCATGTGTTGCAATGTTAAGATTTCATCATTGATACATAAACTATCAGACTGCGTGGTCGGTAGTAGTGGCTTTCAGTAGGCCTTTAAAATTAAATCATGTTCCTACCTGCAAGTCCTGTCCGGAGTCCTCCGTTTGCCTTCCTGGGAGAACGACCCCGCAGTAAGCGAAAACCACGTCGTGACAAGAACAACCTAAAATCCTCAGCCCGGAGGTTGGCTCTTGGGCGCAGTTGGGTGTTCCAACAGGACAATGAACCCAAACACACGTCAAAAGTGGTAAAGGAATGGCTAAATCAGGCTAGAATTAAAGGTTTTAGAATGGCCTTCCCAAAGTCCTGACTTAAACGTGTGGGCAATGCTGAAGAAACAAGTCCATGTCAGAAAACCAACACTATTAGCAGCCAAGGGACGTGTAAGCAAATATGAACATTGCTGTATGTATACTTTTGACCCAGCTCACATTTTCAGTAGACCCATAATAAATTCTTAAAAGAACCAAACTTCATGAATGTTTTTTGTGACCAACAAGTATGTGCTCCAATCACTCTATCACAAAAAAATAAGAGTTGTAGAAAGTATTGAAAACTCAAGACAGCCATGACATTATGTTCTTTACAAGTGTATGTAAACTTTTGACCACGACTGTATATATTAAATGATGTATACTAATATGATATCCGGAGGGCGTTAAAAACATCGCATTGCATTTTAGTCCGTCTGCATTCGCACTTCATCTGCAGCCCACACCAAATACACGGCCTGTCGGAAGGTAATGCGGACTAATCAAACACCTTTAAGCGAGATATACGACTCATTTCTGTCTATCTGTCAGATCTTATAGTTTGGAAGGCAAAGTACAACAAATAAAGTGTGAATCAATTCCGCTAATCTGGCGCAGGAGGGGGATGGCGCATGAATAATTCACAGGAAAAACTGCTGGTCAACCACCACATCAATGGCTGGTAAATAATTCAGCGGCGGAGTGGGTGAGAAGCTGCTTGGCCCTGATTATGATTGAGAGACACGGGGACAGGATCTGCTTATAGATTCCTGATGTTGTTGGTTTTTTTTACCACATCAAGACGAGGAGGAGATGCCGGCAGAAATAATTCATAAGAAAGACCTGCTGATGCACGAGGTGATGAAATCCAGTTCAGTGCACCTAGATTACGCCGTGAATTTGTCAGTCGCGGGTCTTTTTGTTGTGGTGCGTCTCCGCTCTGTCTTGTTTAAGCAAAGGGGGACAGAAAAAAGGTTTCTCTCTCGCCCCCCGTTACGACATGACGAGTCGGTCAAGGTCAGGGGCAAAACAAGCAGCAGGGGTGAATTTGTCAGTCGCGGCCTTTTTGTTGTGGTGCGTCTCTGTATGCCCTGTCTTGTTTAAGCAAAAGGGGACAGAAACGAGGTTTCTCTTTTCCCCTGTTCCGACATGACGAGTCAGTCAAGGTCAGGGGCTAAACAAGTAGCAGGGGTGAATTTGTCAGTCGCGGCCTTTTTTTTTGTGGTGCGTCTCTGTATGCCCTGTCTTGTTTAAGCAAAGGGGGACAGAAACAAGGTTTCTCTTTTCCCCCCGTTCCGACATGATGAGTCGGTCAGGGGCAAAACGAGCAGCAGGGGTGAATTTGTCAGTCGCGGCCTTTTTGTCGTGGTGCGTCTCTGTATGCCCTGTCTTGTTTAAGCAAAGGGGGACAGAAACAAGGTTTCTCTTTTCCCCTGTTCCGACATGACGAGTCGGTCAAGGTCAGGGGCAAAACAAGTAGCAGGGGTGAATTTGTCAGTCGCGGCCTTTTTGCTGTGGTGCTTCTCTTGGGTGAATTTGTCAGTCGCAGCCTTTTTGTTGTGGTGCTTCTCTGTATGCCCTGTCTTGTTTAAGCAAAGGGGGACAGAAACGAGGTTTCTCTTTTCCCCTGTTCCGACATGACGAGTCAGTCAAGGTCAGGGGCAAAACAAGTAGCAGGGGTGAATTTGTCAGTCGCGGCCTTTTTTTGTGGTGCGTCTCTGTATGCCCTGTCTTGTTTAAGCAAATGGGGACAGCAACGAGGTTTCTCTTTTCCCCCCGTTCCGGTCAACGACATGACGCGTCGGTCAAGGTCAGGGGCAAAACAAGCAGCAGGGGTGTATTTGTCAGTCGCGGCCTTTTTGTCGTGGTGCGCCTCTGTATGCCCTGTCTTGTTAAAGCAAAGGGGGACAGAAACAAGGTTTCTCTTTTCCCCCCGTTCCGACATGACGAGTCGGTCAAGGTCAGGGGCAAAACAAGCAGCAGGGGTGAATTTGTCAGTCGCTGCCTTTTTGTTGTGGTGCGTCTGTGTATGCCCTGTCTTGTTTAAGAAAAGGGGGACAGAAACGAGGTTTCTCTTTTCCCCTGTTCCGACATGACGAGTCGGTCAAGGTCAGGGGCAAAACAAGCAGCAGGGGTGAATTTGTCAGTCGCGGCCTTTTTGTTGTGGTGCTTCTCTGTATGCCCTGTCTTGTTTAAGCAAAGGGGGACAGAACGAGGTTTCTCTTTTCCCCCCCTGTTCCAACATGATGAGTCGGTCAAGGTCAGGGGCAAAACGAGCAGCAGGGGTGAATTTGTCAGTCGCGGCCTTTTTGTCGTGGTGCGTCTCTGTATGCCCTGTCTTGTTTAAGCAAAGGGGGACAGAAACGAGGTTTCTCTTTTCCCCCGTTCCGGGCAACGACATGACGAGTCGGTCAAGGTCAGGGGCAAAACAAGCAGCAGGGGTGAATTTGTCAGTCGCGGCCTTTTTGTCGTGGTGCTTCTCTGTATGCCCTGTCTTGTTTAAGCAAAGGGGGACAGAAACAAGGTTTCTCTTTTCCCCCCGTTCCGAACAATGACATGACGAGTCGGTCAAGGTCAGGGGCAAAACAAGTAGCAGGGGTGAATTTGTCAGTCGCGGCCTTTTTGTCGTGGTGCGTCTCTGTATGCCCTGTCTTGTTTAAGCAAAGGGGGACAGAACGAGGTTTCTCTTTTCCCCTGTTCCGACATGATGAGTCGGTCAAGGTCAGAGGCAAAACGAGCAGCAGTGGTGAATTTGTCAGTCGCGGCCTTTTTGTCGTGGTGCATCTCTGTATGCCCTGTCTTGTTAAAGCAAAGGGGGACAGAAACAAGGTTTCTCTTTTCCCCCCGTTCCGACATGACGAGTCGGTCAAGGTCAGGGGCAAAACAAGCAGCAGGGGTGAATTTGTCAGTCGCGGCCTTTTTGTCGTGGTGCGTCTCTGTATGCCCTGTCTTGTTTAAGTAAAGGGGGACAGAAACGAGGTTTCTCTTTTCCCTTGTTCCGACATGACGAGTCGGTCAAGGTCAGGGGCAAAACAAGCAGCAGGGGTGAATTTGTCAGTCGCGGCCTTTTTGTTGTGGTGCGTCTCTGTATGCCCTGTCTTGTTTAAGCAAAGGGGGACACAAAAGAGGTTTCTCTTTTCCCCTGTTCCGACATGACGAGTCAGTCAAGGTCAGTGGCAAAACAGGCAGCAGGGGTGAATTTGTCAGTCGCGGCCTTTTTTTTGTGGTGCGTCTCTGTATGCCCTGTCTTGTTTAAGCAAATGGGGACAGAAACGAGGTTTCTCTTTTCCCCCCCGTTCCGGTCAACGACATGACGCGTCGGTCAAGGTCAGGGGCAAAACAAGCAGCAGGGGTGTATTTGTCAGTCGCGGCCTTTTTGTCGTGGTGCGTCTCTGTATGCCCTGTCTTGTTAAAGCAAAGGGGGACAGCAACAAGGTTTCTCTTTTCCCCCCGTTCCGACATGACGAGTCGGTCAAGGTCAGGGGCAAAACAAGTAGCAGGGGTGAATTTGTCAGTCGCGGCCTTTTTGTCGTGGTGCGTCTCTGTATGCCCTGTCTTGTTTAAGCAAAGGGGGACAGAACGAGGTTTCTCTTTTCCCCTGTTCCGACATGATGAGTCGGTCAAGGTCAGAGGCAAAACGAGCAGCAGTGGTGAATTTGTCAGTCGCGGCCTTTTTGTCGTGGTGCATCTCTGTATGCCCTGTCTTGTTTAAGTAAAGGGGGACAGAAACGAGGTTTCTCTTTTCCCTTGTTCCGACATGACGAGTCGGTCAAGGTCAGGGGCAAAACAAGCAGCAGGGGTGAATTTGTCAGTCGCGGCCTTTTTGTTGTGGTGCGTCTCTGTATGCCCTGTCTTGTTTAAGCAAAGGGGGACACAAAAGAGGTTTCTCTTTTCCCCTGTTCCGACATGACGAGTCAGTCAAGGTCAGTGGCAAAACAGGCAGCAGGGGTGAATTTGTCAGTCGCGGCCTTTTTTTTGTGGTGCGTCTCTGTATGCCCTGTCTTGTTTAAGCAAATGGGGACAGAAACGAGGTTTCTCTTTTCCCCCCCGTTCCGGTCAACGACATGACGCGTCGGTCAAGGTCAGGGGCAAAACAAGCAGCAGGGGTGTATTTGTCAGTCGCGGTCTTTTTGTCGTGGTGCGTCTCTGTATGCCCTGTCTTGTTAAAGCAAAGGGGGACAGCAACAAGGTTTCTCTTTTCCCCCCGTTCCGACATGACGAGTCGGTCAAGGTCAGGGGCAAAACAAGTAGCAGGGGTGAATTTGTCAGTCGCGGCCTTTTTGTCGTGGTGCGTCTCTGTATGCCCTGTCTTGTTTAAGCAAAGGGGGACAGAACGAGGTTTCTCTTTTCCCCTGTTCCGACATGATGAGTCGGTCAAGGTCAGAGGCAAAACGAGCAGCAGTGGTGAATTTGTCAGTCGCGGCCTTTTTGTCGTGGTGCATCTCTGTATGCCCTGTCTTGTTAAAGCAAAGGGGGACAGAAACAAGGTTTCTCTTTTCCCCCCGTTCCGACATGACGAGTCGGTCAAGGTCAGGGGCAAAACAAGCAGCAGGGGTGAATTTGTCAGTCGCGGCCTTTTTGTCGTGGTGCGTCTCTGTATGCCCTGTCTTGTTTAAGTAAAGGGGGACAGAAACGAGGTTTCTCTTTTCCCTTGTTCCGACATGACGAGTCGGTCAAGGTCAGGGGCAAAACAAGCAGCAGGGGTGAATTTGTCAGTCGCGGCCTTTTTGTTGTGGTGCGTCTCTGTATGCCCTGTCTTGTTTAAGCAAAGGGGGACACAAAAGAGGTTTCTCTTTTCCCCTGTTCCGACATGACGAGTCAGTCAAGGTCAGTGGCAAAACAGGCAGCAGGGGTGAATTTGTCAGTCGCGGCCTTTTTTTTGTGGTGCGTCTCTGTATGCCCTGTCTTGTTTAAGCAAATGGGGACAGAAACGAGGTTTCTCTTTCCCCCCCCGTTCCGGTCAACGACATGACGCGTCGGTCAAGGTCAGGGGCAAAACAAGCAGCAGGGGTGTATTTGTCAGTCGCGGCCTTTTTGTCGTGGTGCGTCTCTGTATGCCCTGTCTTGTTAAAGCAAAGGGGGACAGCAACAAGGTTTCTCTTTTCCCCCCGTTCCGACATGACGAGTCGGTCAAGGTCAGGGGCAAAACAAGTAGCAGGGGTGAATTTGTCAGTCGCGGCCTTTTTGTCGTGGTGCGTCTCTGTATGCCCTGTCTTGTTTAAGCAAAGGGGGACAGAACGAGGTTTCTCTTTTCCCCTGTTCCGACATGATGAGTCGGTCAAGGTCAGAGGCAAAACGAGCAGCAGTGGTGAATTTGTCAGTCGCGGCCTTTTTGTCGTGGTGCATCTCTGTATGCCCTGTCTTGTTAAAGCAAAGGGGGACAGAAACAAGGTTTCTCTTTTCCCCCCGTTCCGACATGACGAGTCGGTCAAGGTCAGGGGCAAAACAAGCAGCAGGGGTGAATTTGTCAGTCGCGGCCTTTTTATTGTGGTGCGTCTCTGTATGCCCTGTCTTGTTAAAGCAAAGGGGGACAGAAACAAGGTTTCTCTTTTCCCCCCGTTCCGACATGACGAGTCGGTCAAGGTCAGGGGCAAAACAAGCAGCAGGGGTGAATTTGTCAGTCGCGGCCTTTTTGTTGTGGTGCGTCTGTGTATGCCCTGTCTTGTTTAAGCAAAGGGGGACAGCGACGAGGTTTCTCTTTTCCCCCCCGTTCCGGTCAACGACATGACGCGTCGGTCAAGGTCAGGGGCAAAACAAGCAGCAGGGGTGTATTTGTCAGTCGCGGCCTTTTTGTCGTGGTGCGTCTCTGTATGCCCTGTCTTGTTAAAGCAAAGGGGGACAGAAACAAGGTTTCTCTTTTCCCCCCGTTCCGACATGACGAGTCGGTCAAGGTCAGGGGCAAAACAAGCAGCAGGGGTGAATTTGTCAGTCGCGGCCTTTTTGTCGTGGTGCGTCTCTGTATGCCCTGTCTTGTTTAAGTAAAGGGGGACAGAAACGAGGTTTCTCTTTTCCCTTGTTCCGACATGACGAGTCGGTCAAGGTCAGGGGCAAAACAAGCAGCAGGGGTGAATTTGTCAGTCGCGGCCTTTTTGTTGTGGTGCGTCTCTGTATGCCCTGTCTTGTTTAAGCAAAGGGGGACACAAAAGAGGTTTCTCTTTTCCCCTGTTCCGACATGACGAGTCAGTCAAGGTCAGTGGCAAAACAGGCAGCAGGGGTGAATTTGTCAGTCGCGGCCTTTTTTTTGTGGTGCGTCTCTGTATGCCCTGTCTTGTTTAAGCAAATGGGGACAGAAACGAGGTTTCTCTTTTCCCCCCCGTTCCGGTCAACGACATGACGCGTCGGTCAAGGTCAGGGGCAAAACAAGCAGCAGGGGTGTATTTGTCAGTCGCGGCCTTTTTGTCGTGGTGCGTCTCTGTATGCCCTGTCTTGTTAAAGCAAAGGGGGACAGCAACAAGGTTTCTCTTTTCCCCCCGTTCCGACATGACGAGTCGGTCAAGGTCAGGGGCAAAACAAGTAGCAGGGGTGAATTTGTCAGTCGCGGCCTTTTTGTCGTGGTGCGTCTCTGTATGCCCTGTCTTGTTTAAGCAAAGGGGGACAGAACGAGGTTTCTCTTTTCCCCTGTTCCGACATGATGAGTCGGTCAAGGTCAGAGGCAAAACGAGCAGCAGTGGTGAATTTGTCAGTCGCGGCCTTTTTGTCGTGGTGCATCTCTGTATGCCCTGTCTTGTTAAAGCAAAGGGGGACAGAAACAAGGTTTCTCTTTTCCCCCCGTTCCGACATGACGAGTCGGTCAAGGTCAGGGGCAAAACAAGCAGCAGGGGTGAATTTGTCAGTCGCGGCCTTTTTATTGTGGTGCGTCTCTGTATGCCCTGTCTTGTTTAAGCAAAGGGGGACAAAAACGAGGTTTCTCTTTTCCCCTGTTCCGACATGATGAGTCGGTCAAGGTCAGGGGCAAAACAAGTAGCAGGGGTGAATTTGTCAGTCGCGGCCTTTTTTTTGTGGTGCGTCTCTGTATGCCCTGTCTTGTTTAAGCAAAGGGGGACAGAAACAAGGTTTCTCTTTTCCCCCCGTTCCGGTCACCGACATGACGCGTCGGTCAAGGTCAGGGGCAAAACAAGCAGCAGGGGTGTATTTGTCAGTCGCGGCCTTTTTGTCGTGGTGCGTCTCTGTATGCCCTGTCTTGTTAAAGCAAAGGGGGACAGCATCAAGGTTTCTCTTTTCCCCCCGTTCCGACATGACGAGTCGGTCAAGGTCAGGGGCAAAACAAGCAGCAGGGGTGAATTTGTCAGTCGCGGCCTTTTTGTTGTGGTGCGTCTGTGTATGCCCTGTCTTGTTTAAGCAAAGGGGGACAGCGACGAGGTTTCTCTTTTCCCCCCGTTCCGGTCAACGACATGACGCGTCGGTCAAGGTCAGGGGCAAAACAAGCAGCAGGGGTGTATTTGTCAGTCGCGGCCTTTTTGTCGTGGTGCGTCTCTGTATGCCCTGTCTTGTTTAAGCAAAGGGGGACAGAAACGAGGTTTCTCTTTTCCCCTGTTCCGACATGACGAGTCGGTCAAGGTCAGGGGCAAAACAAGTAGCACGGGTGAATTTGTCAGTCGCGGCCTTTTTTTTTGTGGTGCGTCTCTGTATGCCCTGTCTTGTTTAAGCAAAGGGGGACAGAAACGAGGTTTCTCTTTTCCCCCCGTTCCGGTCAACGACATGACGCGTCGGTCAAGGTCAGGGGCAAAACAAGCAGCAGGGGTGAATTTGTCAGTCGCGGCCTTTTTTTTTGTGGTGCGTCCCTGTATGCCCTGTCTTGTTTAAGCAAAGGGGGACAGCAACAAGGTTTCTCTTTTCCCCCCGTTCCGACATGACGAGTCGGTCAAGGTCAGGGGCAAAACAAGCAGCAGGGGTGAATTTGTCAGTCGCTGCCTTTTTGTTGTGGTGCGTCTCCGCTCTGTCTTGTTTAAGCAAAGGGGGACAGCGACGAGGTTTCTCTTTTCCTCCCCGTTCCGAGCAACGACATGACGAGTCGGTCAAGGTCAGGGGCAAAAACAAACAGCAGGGGTGAGGACCACAAAGGATACGCAGTCCATGCAAACGTCAAAACAGACACGGTCGTTCTTGTCCGAATAAAAATGCGTCTTTTTTTTAACCCTGTAACACCCCTTGTTGTAAAATTACAACGTTACCTTTAACCATCCTAAAAAACAATCCGTTATATGTATTATTTTTTTTATACCACATTTACATAGTTATTGGGTCCTATTGTTCAGTCTCACAAGGCTATTGGATCGTAAATATGTTCATAAGTCACGCCTTCTGGCCATGAACTCACGCAACCTCTCAAGGTTTCCTTCGAACAACATCTATTTGTGTCATTGGACTGGATTCATCAGATTCAAGTACAAACCCCGTTTCCATATGAGTTGGGAAATTGTGTTAGATGTAAATATAAACGGAATACAATGATTTGCAAATCCTTTTCAACCCATATTCAGTTGAATATGCTACAAAGACAACAAATTTGATGTTCAAACTGATAAAAACATTAACTTTAGAATTTGATGCCAGCAACACGTGACAAAGACGTTGGGAAAGGTGGCAATAAATACTGATAAAGTTGAGGAATGCTCATCAAACATTTATTTGGAACATCCCACAGGTGAACAGGCAAATTGGGAACAGGTGGGTGCCATGATTGGGTATACAAGTAGATTCCATGAAATGCTCAGTCATTCACAAACAAGGATGGGGCGAGGGTCACCACTTTGTCAACAAATGCGTGAGCAAATTGTTGAACAGTTTAAGAAAAAACCTTTCTCAACCAGCTATTGCAAGGAATTTAGGGATTTCACCATCTACGCTCCGTAATATCATCAAATGGTTCAGAGAATCTGGAGAAATCACTGCACGTAAGCAGCTAAGCCCGTGACCTTCGATGCCTCAGGCTGTACTGCATCAACAAGCGACATCAGTGTGTAAAGGATATCACCACACTTCAGAAACCCACTGTCAGTAACTACAGTTGGTAGCTACATCTGTAAGTGCAAATTAAAACTCTCCTATGCAAGGCGAAAACCGTTTATCAACAACACCCAGCAACGCCTAAGATGGACTGATACAAAGTGGAAAAGTGTTCTGTGGTCTGACGAGTCCACATTTCAAATTGTTTTTTGGAAACTGTGGACGTCGTGTCCTCAGGACCAAAGAGGAAAAGAACCATCCGGATTGTTATAGGCGCAAAGTTGAAAAGCCAGCATCTGCGATGGTACGGGGGTGTATTAGTGCCCAAAACATGGGTAACTTACACATCTGTGAAGACACCATTAATGCTGAAAGGTACATACAGGTTTTGGAGCATTATATGTTGCCATCCAAGCAACGTTACCATGGACGCCCCTGCTTATTTCAGCAAGACAATGCCAAGCCACATATTACAATAGCTTGGCTTATTAGTAAAAGAGTGCGGGTACTAGACTGGCCTGCCTGTAGACCAGACGTGTCTCCCATTGAAAATGTGTGGCGCATTATGAAGCCTAAAATACCACAAGGGAGACCCCTGGACTGTTGAACAACTTAAGCTGTACATCAAGCTAGAATGGGAAAGAATTCCACCTGAGAAGCTTCAAAAATGTGTCTCCTCAGTTCCCAAACGTTTACTGAGTGTTGTTAAAAGGAAAGGCCATGTAACACAGTGGTGAACATGCCCTTTCCCAACTACTTTGGCACGTGTTGCAGCCATGAAATTCTAAGTTAATGATTATTTGCCAAAAAAAAATAAAGTTTATGAGTTTGAACATCAAATATGTTGTCTTTGTAGTGCATTCAACTGAATATGGGTTGAAAAGGATTTGCAAATCATTGTATTCCGTTTATATTTACATCCAACACAATTTCCCAACTCATGTGGAAACGGGGTTTGTAAGTAAAATGTCTTTTATATTTTTTTGGGGTTGTTATTACAATGTCTAGAGCATGTACATATGTAGTTATTGTGGAACAGATGTATCAAATTTCATTTAGAGCTTGTTATATAATTGTTGCAGTTATACAACACTGGGTGAATGTGTATTCCCTCCACTACATCACTGCCTGAAGTATGTTCTCTATACATGGATAGTATACATTCTACCCTTGTGTTGTGTTCAAATGCCTCCTACAACAACATCTAAAAGGTCGAATATTATTTTTTTTAGGTTTTTTTATATTTGGGTCTTACAGGGTTAAAGGCCATGGAATTGTTTTTACCGTCCTCCATAATTCAGAGTTGGCATGCCTGCAAACGGGCGACCTGCCGTTCATGCGCCGACGCGCGCGGACTTTAGGTTGCCTTGTTTTTAATACGCCGCACGAGTAGTGATTTACGCAGACGCCGCGCCGTAGAGGGCGTACTGTGACGCACGTGCTTATGTATGTGCACTGGTATGTGTCAGTGCTGTTTGAGCTGGCCCATAAACTGGGCAGCCGTGGAAGAGGACAAGGGGTAGGGCAACCCGACGTTTGGAAAACAGACCAAAAATACAGCAACAAAAACATCTGTTTGGAGCCGCGATGAAAATGATGTAAGTATTATAATGAAGGCAACACGTGATGTAAGTGTCTATATTAGCTATATTAGCCTACTATCAAAATGACTTTAAAACCCTTATGTAAGTGTTATAATGAAGGCAACACGTGATGTAAGTGTCTATATTAGCTATATTAGCCTACTATCAAAATGACTTTAAAAGCCTTATATAAGTGTTATAACGAAGACAACACATGATGTAAGTGTCTATATTAGCCTATTATCAAAATGACTTTAAAAGCATTACATAAATGTTATAATGAAAGCAACACATGATATAAGTGTCTATATTAGCTGTATTAGCCTACTATCAAAATGACTTTAAAAGTCTTATATAAGTGTTATAATGAAGACAACACATGATGTAAGTGTCTATATTAGCTATATTAGCCTACTATCAAAATTACTTCAAAACCCTTATATAAGTGTTATAATGAAGACAGCACATGATGTAAATGTCTATATTAGCCTATTACCAAAATTACTTTAAAAGTGTTATATAAATGTTATAATGAAAGCAACACATGATATAAGTGTCTATATTAGCTGTATTAGCCTACTATCAAAATGACTTTAAAAGTCTTATATAAGTGTTATAATGAAGACAACACATGATATAAGTGTCTATATTAGCTGTATTAGCCTACTATCAAAATGACTTTAAAAGTCTTATATAAGTGTTATAATGAAGGTGACACATGATGTAAGTGTCTATATTAGCTATATTAGCCTACTATCAAAATTACTTTAAAACCCTTATATTAGTGTTATAATGAAGACAGCACATGATGTAAATGTCTATATTAGCCTATTACCAAAATTACTTTAAAAGTGTTATATAAATGTTATAATGAAAGCAACACATGATGTAAGTGTCTATATTAGCTGTATTAGCCTACTATCAAAATGACTTTAAAAGCCTTATATAAATGTTATAATGAAGGTGACACATGATATAAGTGTCTATATTAGCTGTATTAGCCTATTATCAAAATGACTTTAAAAGCATTATATAAATGTTATAATGAAAGCAACACATGATATAAGTGTCTATATTAGCTGTATTAGCCTACTATCAAAATGACTTTAAAAGCCTTATATAAGTGTTATAATGAAGGTGACACATGATGTAAGCGTCTATATTAGCTATATTAGCCTACTATCAAAATTACTTTAAAAGTCTTATTTATGTGTTATAATGAAGGCGACACATGATGTGTCTATATTAGCCTACTATCAAAATGACTTTAAAAGTCTTATAAAAGTGTTATAATGAAGACAACACATGATGTAAGTGTCTATATTAGCTATATTGGCCTACTATCAAAATCAATTTAAAAGTATTAATATAAGTGTTGTAATGAAAGCAACACATTATATAATTGTCTATATTAGCTGTATTAGCCTACTATCAAAATGACATTAAAAGTCTTATATAAGTGTTATAATGAAGGCAACACGTGACATAAGCGTCTATATTAGCTATTTTAGCCTACTATCAAAAGGACTTTAAAAGTCTTATATAAGCGTTATAATGAAGACAACACGTGATGTAAGTGTCTATATTAGCTATATTAGCCTACTATCAAAATGACTTTAAAAGTCTTATATAAGTATTATAATGAAGACAACACATGATGTAAGTGTCTATATTGGCTATATTAGCCTACTATCAAAATGACTTTAAAAGTCTTATATAAGTGTTATAATGAAGACAACACATGATGTAAGTGTCTATATTAGCTGTATTAGCCTACTATCAAAATGACTTTAAAAGTCTTATATAAGTGTTATAATGAAGACAGCACATGATGTAAGTGTCTATAGTAGCCTACTATCAAAATGACTTTAAAAGTCTTATATAAGTGTCATAATGAAGGCAACACGTGACATAAGTGCCTATATTAGCTATTTTAGCCTACTATCAAAATGGCTTTCAAAGTCTTATATAAGTGTTATAATGAAGACAACACATGATGTAAGTGTCTATATTAGCCTACTATCAAAATGACTTTAAAAGCCTTATATAAGTGTTATAATGAAGACAACACATGATGTAAGTGTCTATATTAGCCTACTATCAAAATGACTTTAAAAGCCTTATATAAGTGTTATAATGAAGACAACACATGATGTAAGTGTCTATATTAGCCTACTATCAAAATGACTTTAAAAGCCTTATATAAGTGTTATAATGAAGACAACACATGATGTAAGTGTCTATATTAGCCTACTATCAAAATGACTTTAAAAGCCTTATATAAGTGTTATAATGAAGACAACACATGATGTAAGTGTCTATATTAGCCTATTATCAAAATGACTTCAAAAGCATTATATAAATGTTATAATGAAAGCAACACATGATGTAAGTGTCTATATTAGCCTACTATCAAAATGACTTTAAAAGCCTTATATAAGTGTTATAATGAAGGTGACACATGATGTAAGTGTCTATATTAACTATATTAGCCTACTATCAAAATGACTTTAAAAGCCTTATATAAGTGTTATAATGAAGGTGACACATGATGTAAGTGTCTATATTAACTATATTAGCCTACTATCAAAATGGCTTTAAAAGTCTTATCTAAGTGTTATAATGAAGGCAACACATGATGTAAGTGTCTATATTAGCCTTCTATCAAAATTACTTTACAAGTCTTATTTAAGTGTTATAATGAAGACAGCACATGATGTACAGTAAGTGTCTATATTAGCCTACTATCAAAATGACTTTAAAAGTCTTATATAAGTGTTATAATAAAAGCAACACATGATATAAGTGCCTATATTAGTGTCATGTCTGTGTTAATCATGTTTTTGTTTTGCTTGGGTTTTGGGCTCTTTTTAGTTCCTGGTTGCACTTCCTTGTTTGGTTTGGTTTCCATGGTCACCCATTAGTTTTCACCTGTCTTGTCACGCACCTGTTTTCACTGATCACGTCACTATTTAAATCTGTCTGTTTCTGTTGTTCGTCCTGGCGTCCTCGCACTTTTTGATCCCTCCACTTCATGTCATGTCACAGTTCTTTGCCAAGTAAGTTTTGTTCATTTATGCCACAGTTAGTGTTTTTGTTTTATTGTTCATAGTTTCTGCCTTTGTGCAAGTTTTGTGTTTCTACCCAAGTTTTGTATTTCCGCCTTTGTGCAAGTCTTTTGTTTTGTATAGCCAAGTTTTCTACCTCCACTGTGAGCGCCTTTTGTTTATTCCTTTTTTATTTGTTAAATAAACATGTATTTAAATTCACGCCTCGCACGGGCCAATTTTCCTTTGCCTTCCGGAGAAGCAAAACCCAAGAATCCCGTTATGACAATTAGCTGTATTAGCCTACTATCAAAAAGACTTTAAAAGTCTTATATAAGTGTTATAATGAAGACAACACATGGTGTAAGTGTCTATATTAGCTATATTAGCCTACTATCAAAATGACTTTAAGTCTTATATAAGTGTTATAATGAAGACAGCCCATGATGTAAGTGTCTATATTAGCTTTATTAGCCTACTATCAAAATGACTTTAAAAGTATTATATAAGTGTTATAATGAAGACAACACATGATGTAAGTGTCTATATTAGCTATATCAGCCTACTATCAAAATGACATTAAAGGTCTTATTTATGTGTTATAAAGAAGACAACACATGATGTAAGTGTCTATATTAGCTATATTAGCCTACTATCAAAATTACTTTAATAACCTTATATAAGTGATACAATGAAGGCAACACGTGATGTAAGCGTCTATATTATCTATTTTAGCCTACTATCAAAATGACTTTAAAAGTGTTATCTAAGTGTTATAATGAAGACAACACATGATGTAAGTGTCTATATTAGCTTTTTTAGCCTACTATCAAAATGGCTATGTTTCGCGGGCTGACACAAATCTCCGTTGACAGAAATAATGAGATGTAATATTCATTCCACACATTTTTACAACATTAGTGAGCCAGTCCTTACCTCCTGGTAAGGACTGGCTCAGAATGGCCAAACGTTTGTACGTGCGCCACAGAAAACCAAATGACCGCACGAGCTGACTGGAAGGAAACTGGACACCGACCGGTATTTAGACTCGATCTGAACAACCTAACAATGGAACGACTCCCGAATCAAACGACGGTACAAGGGTAGATATTCCCATCAATATTTATAACCCACACAAACATGGCCTCCTTGTCCACATTTCATCAAACTCACACACATGTACTGATCGTCGACAACATTTTTGTCATCTCACAGATGATTGGCAATTCCTTTTTTCAAGTCCCGTTCAAGCTTTTCTCTCCCGAGCTTTTATCATCCCTGATTACTCTCTCTTGTCTCCCGTCTGTTTATTCTAATCAAAACACCAATCGGAGTGGAGGCATTAATCGTCAGGGTTACACACAGATATTAGATGACAACTTAGGTCGCACAACTCACACCGGCTGACACGTGTGTGTGCATGTTTGTGTGTGTGTGTGTGTGTGTGTGTGTGTGTGTGTGTACTACGGCGGCTAATGAGATGCCAATCAGATGCAAATCAAGTCCCAAAGAGATGATACCAAGGAAGCGGGACTGGAGTAGGAACACACAAGCTGTTCAGTGAGTCATACAAAGCTGTAACATCACTCCTGACATCGCTGCGTCTCATTTCAACTCTCCGGGCTGCGTCTCGGTTTTTTTTTTTTTTTGCCCACACCGGACAATCTACACTACCGTTCAAAAGTTTGGGGTCACCCAAACAATTTTGTGGAATAGCCTTCATTTCTAAGAATAAGAATAGACTGTCGAGTTCCAGATGAAAGTTCTCTTTTTCTGGCCATTTTGAGCGTTTAATTGACCCCGCAAATGTGATGCTCCAGAAACTCAATCTGCTCAAAGGAAGGTCCGTTTTGTAGCTTCTGTAACGAGCTAAACTGTTTTCAGATGTGTGGACATAATAATAATAATAATACCTGGGATTTATATAGCGCTTTTCTAAGTACCCAAAGTCGCTTTACATGTTAAAAACCCATCATTCATTCACACCTGGTGGTGGTAAGCTACTTTCATAGCCACAGCTGCCCTGGGGTAGACTGACGGAAGCGTGGCTGCCAATTTGCGCCTACGGCCCCTCCGACCACCACCTATCATTCATTCATCATTCATTCACCGGTGTGAGCGGCACCGGGGGCAAGGGTGAAGTGTCCTGCCCAAGGACACAACGGCATGGTAAGAGGCGGGGCGCGAACCTGCAACCCTCAGGTTTCTGACACGGGCGCTCACGTGGCTAATAGAGTATATATATGTCTTGTGTTTATTTACTGTTGTAGTCATTTCCAGCTGAATATCAGGTCACCCCCGGCTCTCACAGCATCTTCAACTCCCCACTAGTCCTTCACTTGCACTTTCCTCATTTAAAAATATTTCATCCTCGCTCAAATTAATGGGGAAATTGTCGCTTTCTCGGTCCGAATCTCTCTCACTTCATGCGGCCATCATTGTAAACAATAGGGAACTTTGCGTATATGTTCAACTGACTACGTCACGCTACTTCCGGTAGGGGCAAGCCTTTTTTTATCAAATACCAAAAGTTGCAATCTTTATCGTCGTTGTTCTCTACTAAATCCTTTCAGCAAAAATATGGCAATATCGCAAAATGATCAAGTATGACACATAGAATAGATCTGCTATCCCCGTTTAAATTAAAAAAATTAATTTCAGTAGGCCTTTAAGAAAACGCAACAAAAGTCCCGCAAGGACTTGCAGGGTGGTATGAATATATAAAGGTGCTTGATTAGTGGCGGCAGCATGTGGGTACACGAATCCATAGACAACTGGTGTTGTGTGATCAGCGCACCTAACAACGAGAGCATATAGATTTTGTAGCTGTTTCAGCAGATTTGAATTGCTACGATAGGATCTTTGATCCAAGACACAACTTACATTTAACTAAAATGTTCTTTTCTTTGTGGCCGACAAAAGAAAAGTAGTGGGAATGTCTCCATGTTAAGAAACTCGGCTTCATGTCTTCGCCTCTTCCTTGTCGCCTCTTCCGCAGCGCTCCGATAAAACACACTCAGATCTTCTCAGTTTCTAGCCGACACTACATAAAAAAAATAACGTAAAATAACGTAGTAACGGTAACCGAGTTACTGAATATAAACAAATAACGCGTTAGATTACTATTTACCGCCGAAAGTAACGCCGCTAGTCCCAACACTGCCGACAGTAATACAACATGAACGAGCCGCTTTGTTAAGCACAAGTTTTTCCGTTTCAGAAACAATTTGAATGTTTTCAAGTCTACAATTATCCGCTATACACTACCGTTCAAAAGTTTGGGGTCACATTGAAATGTCCTTATTTTTGAAGGAAAAGCACTGTACTTTTCAATGAAGATAACTTTAAACTAGTCTTAACTTGAAAGAAATACACTCTATACTTTGCTAATGTGGTAAATGACTATTCTAGCTGCAAATGTCTGGTTTTTGGTGCAACATCTACATAGGTATATAGAGGCCCATTTCCAGCAACTATCACTCCAGTGTTCTAATAATAATAATAATAATACCTGGGATTTATATAGCGCTTTTCTAAGTACCCAAAGTCGCTTTACATGTTAAAAACCCATCATTCATTCACACCTGGTGGTGGTAAGCTACTTTCGTAGCCACAGCTGCCCTGGGGTAGACTGACGGAAGCGTGGCTGCCAATTTGCGCCTACATCCCCTCCGACCACCACCTATCATTCATTCACCGGTGTGAGCGGCACCGGGGGCAAGGGTGAAGTGTCCTGCCCAAGGACACAACGGCATGGTAAGAGGCGGGGAGCGAACCTGCAACCTTCAGGTTTCTGACACGGGCGCTCTACCCACTACGCCATGCCGCCCCTAATGGTACAATGTGTTTGCTCATTGGCTCAGAAGGCTAATTGATGATTAGAAAACCCTTGTGCAATCATGTGTTAGGGGCGGCATGGCGTAGTGGGTAGAGCGCCCGTGTCAGAAACCTGAGGGTTGCAGGTTCGCTCCCCGCCTCTTACCATGCCGTTGTGTCCTTGGGCAGGACACTTCACCCTTGCCCCCGGTGCCGCTCACACCGGTGAATGAATGATAGGTGGTGGTCGGAGGGGCCGTAGGCGCAAATTGGCAGCCACGCTTCCGTCAGTCTACCCCAGGGCAGCTGTGGCTACGAAAGTAGCTTACCACCACCAGGTGTGAATGAATGATGGGTTTTTAACATGTAAAGCGACTTTGGGTACTTAGAAAAGCGCTATATAAATCCCAGGTATTATTATTATTATTATTAGAACACTGGAGTGATAGTTGCTGGAAATGGGCCTCTATATACCTATGTAGATGTTGCACCAAAAACCAGACATTTGCAGCTAGAATAGTCATTTACCACATTAGCAAAGTATAGAGTGTATTTCTTTCAAGTTAAGACTAGTTTAAAGTTATCTTCATTGAAAAGTACAGTGCTTTTCCTTCAAAAATAAGGACATTTCAATGTGACCCCAAACTTTTGAACGGTAGTGTATAGCGGATAATTGTAGACTTGAAAACATTCAAATTGTTTCTGAAACAGAAAAACTTGTGATTAACAACGCGACTCGTTTATGTTGGGACTAACGCCGTTGCTTTCGGCGGTAAATAGTAATCTAACGCGTTATTTGTTTATATTCAGTAACTCGGTTACCGTTACTACGTTATTTTACGTTATTTTTTTTATGTAGTGTCGGCTAGAAACTGAGAAGATCTGAGTGTGTTTTATCGGAGCGCTGCGGAAGAGGCGACAAGGAAGAGGCGAAGACATGAAGCCGAGTTTCTTAACATGGAGACATTCCCACTACTTTTCTTTTGTCGGCCACAAAGAAAAGAACATTTTAGTTCAATGTGAGTTGTGTCTTGGATCAAAGATCCTATCGTAGCAATTCAAATCTGCTGAAACAACTACAAAAGCTATATGCTCTCGTTGTTAGGTGCGCTGATCACACAACACCAGTTGTCTATGGATTCGTGTACCCACCTGCTGCCGCCACTAATCAAGCACCTTTATATATTTATACCACCCTGCAAGTCCTTGCGGGACTTTTGTTGCGTTTTCTTAAAGGCCTACTGAAATGAATTTTTTTTATTTAAACGGGGATAGCAGATCTATTCAATGTGTCATACTTGATCATTTCGCGATATTGCCATATTTTTGCTGAAAGGATTTAGTATAGAACAACGACGATAAAGATTGCAACTTTTGGTATCTGATAAAAAAAAGGCTTGCCCCTACCGGAAGTAACGTGACGTAGTCAGTTGAACATATACGCAAAGTTCCCTATTGTTTACAATGATGGCCACATGAAGTGAGAGAGATTCGGACCGAGAAAGCGACGATTTCCCCATTAATTTGAGCGAGGAGGAAATATTTTTAAATGAGGAAAGTGCAAGTGAAGGACTAGTGGGGAGTGGAAGATGCTGTGAGAGCCGGGGGTGACCTGATATTCAGCTGGGAATGACTACAACAGTAAATAAACACAAGACATATATATACTCTATTAGCCACAACACAACCAGGCTTATATTTAATATGCCACAAATTAATCCCGCATAAAAACACCTAGGTGTTTGTTATGCTAGCTCCTAGCTACTAGCTACTAGCTCGAGCTAGTTATAGCTCGAGCGGGTAATATGGACGGGATCCTGTATATATAACCCGCCAATACAATTCAAACACCTGCACAACACACACACTCACTCAGCCCAAACAACCGTTCACCTAACCCAAGGTTCATAAAGCTTATATATTTAATCAAAGTTACGTACATGACACGCACGTACTGGCAAGCAATCAAATGTTTGGAAGCGCGCGGGTGGGACCTGATATCCAGCTGGGAATGAGTACAACAGTAAATAAACACAAGACATATATATACTCTATTAGCCACAACACAACCAGGCTTATATTTAATATGCCACAAATTAATCCTAATGCTAGCTCCTAGCTCCTAGCTACTAGCTCGAGCTAGTTATAGCAAGCGATCAAATGTTTGGAAGCGCAGCTGCGTACTCACGTTATCGCAACTGTGTATCCAAATCAAAGTCCTCCTGGTAAGAGTCTCTGTTGTCCGAGTTCTTCCATCTTGACTGCATCTTTCGGGAATGTAAACAAAGAAGCGCCGGCTGTGTACGTGTTGTTGCTGACTTCCCTCGCAAAATAGACACTTCGCACCGACAACTTTCTTCTTTGCTTGCTCAGCTTCTTTCTCCATAATGCAATGAACAAATTGCAACAGATTCACCAACACAGATGTCCAGAATACTGTGGAATAATGAGATGAAAACAGAGCTATTTCGTATTGACTTCAATGCTGTCCGAATACTTCCGTTTCAATGATTGACGTCACGCGCATACGTCAACCCTCAGAGGCGTTTCGAACCGGAAGTTTAGCGGGAAATTTAAAATTGCACTTTATAAGTTAACCCGGCCGTATTGGCATGTGTTGCAATGTTAAGATTTCATCATTGATATATAAACTATCAGACTGCGTGGTCGGTAGTAGTGGCTTTCAGTAGGCCTTTAAACTCTTATGCTCCAGTTATGTTTTCAGGCTACGACTCTTGTTTATTTTCCATGCCATATACTTCAAGGTGTTTTGTTGTGTTTTTGCTTTTAGTCTAACGGTTAAAAGATTCTGACCTGCACGCTTCCCGAAGACGCAACGGTCGCGATTATGCCACGCAACAAACACTGCCCAAAGATCACGAGCTTTGGTTTTGAGTCTATTTTCAGTCCGAGCCCTGCTTCCTTTGTTTATGCTCTCGTTGTTAGG
This sequence comes from Entelurus aequoreus, assembly GCF_033978785.1. Taxonomy (NCBI): domain Eukaryota; kingdom Metazoa; phylum Chordata; class Actinopteri; order Syngnathiformes; family Syngnathidae; genus Entelurus; species Entelurus aequoreus. The sequence continues at coordinate 95,321,544 of NC_084732.1, forward strand.
TGCGCTGATCACACAACACCAGTTGTTTATGGATTCGTGTACCCACCTGCTGCCGCCACTAATCAAGCACCTTTATATATATATACCACCCTGCAAGTCCTTGCGGGATTTTTGTTGCGTTCTCTTAAATCCTTATGCTCCAGTTATGTTTCCAGGCTACGACTTTTGGTTTATTTTCCATGCCATATACTTCAAGGTGTTTTGTTGTGTTTTTGCTTTTAGTCTAACGGTTAAAAGATTCTGACCTGCACGCTTCCTGAGGACGCAATGGTCGCGATTATGCCACGCAACAAACACTGCCCAAAGATCACGAGCTTTGGTTTTGAGTCTATTTTCAGTCCGAGCCCTGCTTCCTTTGTTTATGCTCTCGTTGTTAGGTGCGCTGATCACACAACACCAATTGTTTATGGATTCGTGTACCCACCTGCTGCCGCCACTAATCAAGCACCTTTATATATATACCACCCTGCAAGTTCTTGCGGGATTTTTGTTGCGTTCTCTTAAATCCTTATGCTCCAGTTATGTTTCCAGGCTACGACTTTTGGTTTATTTTCCATGCCATATACTTCAAGGTGTTTTGTTGTGTTTTTGCTTTTAGTCTAACGGTTAAAAGATTCTGACCTGCACGCTTCCTGAGGACGCAATGGTCGCGATTACGCCGCGCAACAAACACTGCACAAAGATCAAGAGCCTCGTAAATATTACGACAGCACAGCTACTGCACAACCGGAAAAATAGGACAGCGTGTGTAATGCATATTTCAGGGGAAACTCATGTGTGCCAGAATAGGAATATTTACCACTTAGTCAGTCATTGTCTCTCATTAAATTCTGCTCCACTTTAACGTGGCGTAGAAAAAAAGAAACTTTTTTTAAGTGGCACCACCACTCCCCTACGTCCACTTTGAGACTTTGTGAAGATGCTTTATTAGCGGGCTTAAGTCGGGTGACATAACATTGTTGTAAAGTAGGTTCGTCTGATCCGCAGGGGCGGAATTATTCAATGCAAATCAATTAAAATGAGGCTTACAACGCGGCAAAGAACTCGCCTTTAAGATCTGCGTTGACCCCGGCGGTGGGGGTGCAACTCGGCTCGAGAGCACTCCAAATGTTGGGACAATTAACGACGGGGGTTTATTTGCATGTTGAATCACCGCCAAATCCCAAAGTGCGAGCCCTTCAGCGAGACACGGCTTGTTGCAAAGTAGCAGAGAAGTTCAAGTTCCACGCTGATACTGATCAAACCGAAACATGACCAAAGGCACTGGCGAGGCAGAGCTTGAAACTTGAAGTGCTTAATCCATTGGAAACCCCCAAAAAAGTCTTTAAAGTGTTTGAAACAAACACTTCAGACAGTCACTCTGGAGCATATAGCAGGCCGTCCAGATAGTCTGGTAGGTGGTCCACTGACTCAAAGAGCAGAGACGAATACAAATATTGGAAGGCCGATGTTGAGGCGGGAGGGCAAGTCCGACATAACTCGCTGCAAATTGACCCGGGGATCATAAAAATAGGAGTGTCGTCTGCATAGCATCTTGCTGTAATAGCCTTAAACGTGTTGACATGTTTCATATTGAAGATGTTGCTCCCATTTTAAACGAGGGGTGTACCTATATATACTGTATATACATGTGTGTGTATATATACATAAATATGTCTATATATATACATACATACTTATATATGTGTGTGTATATATATATATACATACACACACACACACACATATATATATATATATATATATATATATATATATATATATATATATATATATATATATATATATATATATATATATATATATATATATATATATATATATATATATATATATATATATATATATATATATATATATATATATATATATATATATATATACACATATTACACATTTATATACATATATACACATTTATATACATACACATACACATATATATATACATATATATACTGTACATACTGAATATGCATATATATATATATATATATATATATATATATATATATATATATATATATATATATATATATATATATGTACTGTATATACACATATATATATATATATACTGTATATACATATATATTTATATATATATATATATATATATATATATAAATATATATATATATATATATATATATATATATATATATATATACATACACATAGATGTATACATACACGTATATATACACATATATATGTGTGTGTGTATGTATATATATGTGTGTGTGTGTATATATTATATATATGTGTGTATATATTATACATATATATGTGTGTATATATTATATATATATATACATATGCATGTGTGTGTATATATATACATACATGTGTACTGTATATACATATGTGTGTATATAAACATATATACTGTATATACATGTGTGTGTACATATACATAAATATGTCTGTATATATACATATATACTGTACTTATATTTATATATATATATATATATATATATATATATATATATATATATATATATATATATATATATATATATACATAAAAAAATATTTATATTACACATTTATATACATATACATATATACACATATATGCAGATATATTTACTGTATATGTACATATATATAGTGTATATACATATATATATGTGTGTATATATATATATATATATATATATATAAATACATATACATATATATATATACATATATATACATATACATATATATGTATACATATATATATATATATATATATATATATATATATATATATATATATATATATATATATATATATATATATATATATATATATATATATATATATATACATATACATATATATGTATACACATATATATATATATATATATATATACACATATATATACTGTATATACATATATATATGTATACATATATATATATATATATATATATATATATATATATATATATATATATATATATATATATATATATATATATATATATACACATATATATACTGTATATACATATACATACATATATATATATACATACATATATTTATATACATATATACATATACATATATTTATATACACATACACATACACATACATATATATATGTATGTATGTATATATATGGATTAATAAAGTATTTCTGATACATATATATATATATCCATCCATCCATCCATTTTCTACCGCTTGTCCCTTTTGGGGTCGCGGTGGGTGCTGGAGCCTATCTCATATATATATATATATATATATATATATATATATATATATATATATATATATATATATATATATATATATATATATATATATATATATATATATATATATATATATATATATATATATATATATATATATATATATATATATATATATATATATATATATATATATATATATATATATATATAATATAAATATATAAAACATTAACAATAACAAATAATTTTGTGAATACAAAATAGCCCTCCCGTACTAAACTACTTTTAAAAAATCAATCAACTAGAAAAGTGCATTCAAATACGTTTCCTTTGACTCATGGCTCTTTTTGCCTTTTCAGACAGTGTGACTCCAGTCCTGTCAGCCGGCACACACGTGAAGGCAATTTGCAACCGGTTCCCATCTTTCACCTGAAATATGCCGTTCAAAAGACTCAACTCGTTCTTTAACGTCACACGGTTGTTATTGTGCTAACCAAGCCTGACACAAACAGAAGTGATTACACAACCTGCTGGCGCAGGTAATTATGCTGCTTGGGCATCGAGTGCTCAGGCTCATCTTTAGCGCTCCCCCAATAGCGGGGAAGTAAGTTATTCTGCAGGAAATGAGCGACTTAGTGAGTGTGCATGATTTAGAAAACAACACCGCAGACTGAACAACAGCAAGACTCTAATGGGAGGAAAGCAACAAAAGGTCTTCAAGTTTGACTCCGTGAAGTAGCTTCACATTTAGTTTCACATTAAAATGTGCTGAAAATTGACGCATGTAAATCAATCTCGAGTCACGACTTTTTCACAGAATTGCAATTTAAAACTAAAGGGAGCATTCAGGCATCTTGAGGATGCATGACAATGCATGCACGGACTCCCAATGAGGCAGATTGGTTGTCCTAAAGTGATTCCATCCATCCATTTTCTACCGCTTATCCCTAATATACAAAACCCAAAACCAATGAAGTTGTCACGTTGTGTAAATGGTAAATAAAAACAGAATACAATGAATCCTTTTCAACTTATATTCACTTGAATAGACTGCAAAGAACTGAGAAACTTCATTTTTTTTGCAAATAATCATTCACTTAGAATTTAATGGCAGCAACACATTGCAAAAAAGTTGTCACAGGGGCATTTTTACCACTGTGTTACATGGCCTTTCCTTTTAACAACACTCAGTAAACGTTTGGGAACTGAGGAGACCTAATTTTGAAGCTTTTCAGGTGGAATTCTTTCCCATTCTTGCTTGATGTACAGTTTAAGTTGTTCAACAGTCTCCGTTGTGGTATTTTAGGCTTCATAATGCGCCACACATTTTCAATGGGAGACAGGTCTGGACTACAGGCAGGCCAGTCTAGTACCCGCATTCTTTTACTACGAAGCCACGCTGTTGTAACAGATTTGGCATCGTCTTGCTGAAATAAGCAGGGGCGTCCATGATAACGTTGCTTGCATGGCAACATATGTTGCTCCAAAACCTGTATGTACCTTTCAGCATTAACGGCGCCTTCACAGGTGTGTAAGTTACCCATGTCTTGGGCACTAATACACCCCCATACCATCACACATGCTGGCTTTTGAACTTTGCGCCTATAACAATCCGGATGGTTCTTTTCCTCTTTGGTCCGCAGGACACGACGTCCAGTTTCCAAAAAAAATTTGAAATGTGGACTCGTCAGACCACAAACCACTTTTCCACTTTCCATCAGTCCATCTTAGATGAGCTCGGGCCCAGCGAAGCGTTTCTGGGTGTTGTTGATAAATGGCTTTGGCTTTGCATAGTAGAGTTTTAACTTGCACTTACAGATGTAGCGACAAACTGTAGTTACTGACAGTGGGTTTCTGAAGTGTTCCTGAGCCCATGTGGTGATATCCTTTACGCACCGATGTCGCTTTTTGATGCAGCACCGCCTGAGGGATCGAAGGTCACGGGCATTCAATGTTGGTTGCAGTGATTTCTCCAGATTCTCTGAACCTTTTGATGATATTACGGACCGTAGACGGTAACATCCCTAAATTCCTTGCAATAGCTGGTTGAGAAATGTTGTTCTTAAACTGTTGGACAATTTGCTCACGCATTTGTTCACAAAGTGGTGACCAGTGGGGCGGTTGGTAGAGTGGCCGTGCCAGCAACTTGAGGGTTCCAGGTTCGATCCCCGCTTCCGCCATCCTAATCACTGCCGTTGTGTCCTTGGGCAAGACACTTTACCCACATGCTCCCAGTGCCACCCACACTGGTTTAAATGTAACTTAGATATTGGGTTTCACTATGTAAAGCGCTTTCAGTCACTAGAGAAAAAGCGCTATATAAATATACTTCACTTCACTTTATATGAAAAAAACTAACGTCATTAACACCCACAGTCAAAAGAACATATGACCATGTGTGTTGAATTTTTGTGCTGGTTGAAATTTTTTTTTTTCCTGCCCTATGACTAGGGAAGGTTGTTTGGATTGGGTCATCTAAGTAAATGCTGCGCACAAGTTTACATTGATACACAATTAGTGTATCAATGTGTTTTATATGAAAAAACTAACATCATTAACACCCACAGTCAAAAGAACGTATGACCATGTGTGTTGATTTTTTTTTTTTCCTGCACCATGACTAAGGAAGGTTGTTTGGATTGGGTCATCTAAGTAAATGCTGCGCACAAGTTTACATTGATACACAATTAGCGTATCGATGTGTTTTATATGAAAAAACTAACATCATTAACACCCACAGTCAAAAGAACGTATGACCATGTGTGTTGAATTATTTTTTTTCCTGCACCATGACTAGGGAGGGTTCTTTGCATTGGGTCATCTAAGTAAATGCTGCGCACAAGTTTACATTGATACACAATTAGCGTATCAATGTGTTTTATATGAAAAAACTAACATCATTAACACCCACAGTCAAAAGAACGTATGACCATGTGTGTTGAATTATTTTTTGTTCCTGCACCATGACTAGGGAAGGTTGTTTGGATTGGGTCATCTAAGTAAATGCTGCGCACAGGTTCACATTGATACACAATTAGCGTATCAATGTGTTTTATATGAAAAAACTAACATCATTAACACCCACAGTCAAAAGAACGTATGACCATGTGTGTTGAATTGTTTTTTTTCCTGCACCATGACTAGGGAAGGTTGTTTGGATTGGGTCATCTAAGTAAATGCTGTGCACAAGTTTACATTGATACACAATTAGCGTATCAATGTGTTTTATATGAAAAAACTTAACATCATTAACACCCACAGTCAAAAGAACGTATGACCATGTGTGTTGAATTATTTTTTTTCCTGCACCATGACTAGGGAAGGTTGTTTGGATTGGGTCATCTAAGTAAATGCTGCGCACAGGTTCACATTGATACACAATTAGCGTATCAATGTGTTTTATATGAAAAAACTAACATCATTAACACCCACAGTCAAAAGAACGTATGACCATGTGTGTTGAATTATTTTTTTTCCTGCACCATGACTAGGGAAGGTTGTTTGGATTGGGTCATCTAAGTAAATGCTGCGCACAGGTTCACATTGATACACAATTAGCGTATCAATGTGTTTTATATGAAAAAACTAACATCATTAACACCCACAGTCAAAAGAACGTATGACCATGTGTGTTGAATTATTTTTTTTCCTGCACCATGACTAGGGAAGGTTGTTGGGATTGGGTCATCTAAGTAAATGCTGTGCACAGGTTCACATTGATACACAATTAGTGTATCAATGTGTTTTATATGAAAAAACTAGCATTAACACCCACAGTCAAAAGAACGTCTGACCATGTCTGTTGAATTATTTTTTTTCCTGCACCATGACTAGGGAAGGTTGTTTGGATTGGGTCATCTAAGTAAATGCTGTGCACAAGTTTACATTGATACACAATTAGCGTATCAATGTGTTTTATATGAAAAAACTAACATCATTAACACCCACAGTCAAAAGAACGTATGACCATGTGTGTTGAATTATTTTTTTTCCTGCACCATGACTAGGGAAGGTTCTTTGGATTGGGTCATCTAAGTAAATGCTGCGCACAGGTTCACATTGATACACAATTAGCGTATCAATGTGTTTTATATGAAAAAACTAACATCATTAACACCCACAGTCAAAAGAACGTATGACCATGTGTGTTGAATTATTTTTTGTTCCTGCACCATGACTAGGGAAGGTTGTTTGGATTGGGTCATCTAAGTAAATGCTGTGCACAAGTTTACATTGATACACAATTAGCGTATCAATGTGTTTTATATGAAAAAACTAACATCATTAACACCCACAGTCAAAAGAACGTATGACCATGTGTGTTGAATTATTTTTTTCCTGCACCATGACTAGGGAAGGTTGTTTGGATTGGGTCATCTAAGTAAATGCTGCGCACAGGTTCACATTGATACACAATTAGCGTATCAATGTGTTTTATATGAAAAAACTAACATCATCAACACCCACAGTCAAAAGAACGAATGACCATGTGTGTTGAATTATTTTTTTTCCTGCACCATGACAAGGGAAGGTTGTTTGGATTGGGTCATCTAAGTAAATGCTGCGCACAAGTTTACATTGATACACAATTAGCGTATCAATGTGTTTTATATGGAAAAAACTAACATCATTAACACCCACAGTCAAAAGAACGTATGACCATGTGTGTTGAATATTTTTTTTTCCTGCACCATGACTAGGGAAGGTTCTTTGGATTGGGTCATCTAAGTAAATGCTGTGCACAGGTTCACATTGATACACAATTAGTGTATCAATGTGTTTTATATGGAAAAACTAACATCATTAACACCCACAGTCGAAAGAACGTATGACCATGTGTGTTGAATTTTTTTTTTTCCTGCACCATGACTAGGGAGGGTTGTTTGGATTGGGTCATCTAAGTAAATGCTGTGCACAAGTTTACATTGATACACAATTAGCGTATCAATGTGTTTTATATGAAAAAACTAACATCATTAACACCCACAGTCAAAAGAACGTATGACCATGTGTGTTGAATTGTTTTTTTTCCTGCACCATGACTAGGGAAGGTTGTTTGGATTGGGTCATCTAAGTAAATGCTGTGCACAAGTTTACATTGATACACAATTAGCGTATCAATGTGTTTTATATGAAAAAACTTAACATCATTAACACCCACAGTCAAAAGAACGTATGACCATGTGTGTTGAATTATTTTTTTTCCTGCACCATGACTAGGGAAGGTTGTTTGGATTGGGTCATCTAAGTAAATGCTGCGCACAGGTTCACATTGATACACAATTAGCGTATCAATGTGTTTTATATGAAAAAACTAACATCATTAACACCCACAGTCAAAAGAACGTATGACCATGTGTGTTGAATTATTTTTTTTCCTGCACCATGACTAGGGAAGGTTGTTTGGATTGGGTCATCTAAGTAAATGCTGCGCACAGGTTCACATTGATACACAATTAGCGTATCAATGTGTTTTATATGAAAAAACTAACATCATTAACACCCACAGTCAAAAGAACGTATGACCATGTGTGTTGAATTATTTTTTTTCCTGCACCATGACTAGGGAAGGTTGTTGGGATTGGGTCATCTAAGTAAATGCTGTGCACAGGTTCACATTGATACACAATTAGTGTATCAATGTGTTTTATATGAAAAAACTAGCATTAACACCCACAGTCAAAAGAACGTCTGACCATGTCTGTTGAATTATTTTTTTTCCTGCACCATGACTAGGGAAGGTTGTTTGGATTGGGTCATCTAAGTAAATGCTGTGCACAAGTTTACATTGATACACAATTAGCGTATCAATGTGTTTTATATGAAAAAACTAACATCATTAACACCCACAGTCAAAAGAACGTATGACCATGTGTGTTGAATTATTTTTTTTCCTGCACCATGACTAGGGAAGGTTCTTTGGATTGGGTCATCTAAGTAAATGCTGCGCACAGGTTCACATTGATACACAATTAGCGTATCAATGTGTTTTATATGAAAAAACTAACATCATTAACACCCACAGTCAAAAGAACGTATGACCATGTGTGTTGAATTATTTTTTGTTCCTGCACCATGACTAGGGAAGGTTGTTTGGATTGGGTCATCTAAGTAAATGCTGTGCACAAGTTTACATTGATACACAATTAGCGTATCAATGTGTTTTATATGAAAAAACTAACATCATTAACACCCACAGTCAAAAGAACGTATGACCATGTGTGTTGAATTATTTTTTTCCTGCACCATGACTAGGGAAGGTTGTTTGGATTGGGTCATCTAAGTAAATGCTGCGCACAGGTTCACATTGATACACAATTAGCGTATCAATGTGTTTTATATGAAAAAACTAACATCATCAACACCCACAGTCAAAAGAACGAATGACCATGTGTGTTGAATTATTTTTTTTCCTGCACCATGACAAGGGAAGGTTGTTTGGATTGGGTCATCTAAGTAAATGCTGCGCACAAGTTTACATTGATACACAATTAGCGTATCAATGTGTTTTATATGGAAAAAACTAACATCATTAACACCCACAGTCAAAAGAACGTATGACCATGTGTGTTGAATATTTTTTTTTCCTGCACCATGACTAGGGAAGGTTCTTTGGATTGGGTCATCTAAGTAAATGCTGTGCACAGGTTCACATTGATACACAATTAGTGTATCAATGTGTTTTATATGGAAAAACTAACATCATTAACACCCACAGTCGAAAGAACGTATGACCATGTGTGTTGAATTTTTTTTTTTCCTGCACCATGACTAGGGAGGGTTGTTTGGATTGGGTCATGTAAGTAAAAGCTGCGCACAAGTTTACATTGATACACAACTAGCGTATCAATGTGTTTTATATGAAAAAACTAACATCATCAACACCCACAGTCAAAAGAACGTATGACCATGTGTGTTGAATTGTTTTTTTTTCCTGCACCATGACTAGGGAAGGTTGTTTGGATTGGGTCATCTAAGTAAATGCTGTGCACAAGTTTACATTGATACACAATTAGCGTATCAATGTGTTTTATATGAAAAAACTAACATCATTAACACCCACAGTCAAAACAACGTATGACCATGTGTGTTGAATTATTTTTTTTCCTGCACCATGACTAGGGAAGGTTGTTTGGATTGGGTCATCTAAGTAAATGCTGCGCACAAGTTTACATTGATACACAACTAGCGTATCAATGTGTTTTATATGAAAAAACTAACATCATTAACACCCACAGTCAAAAGAACGTATGACCATGTCTGTTGAATTATTTTTTTTCCTGCACCATGACTAGGGAAGGTTGTTTGGATTGGGTCATCTAAGTAAATGCTGTGCACAAGTTTACATTGATACACAATTAGCGTATCAATGTGTTTTATATGAAAAAACTAACATCATTAACACCCACAGTCAAAACAACGTATGACCATGTGTGTTGAATTATTTTTTTTCCTGCACCATGACTAGGGAAGGTTGTTTGGATTGGGTCATCTAAGTAAATGCTGCGCACAAGTTTACATTGATACACAACTAGCGTATCAATGTGTTTTATATGAAAAAACTAACATCATTAACACCCACAGTCAAAAGAACGTATGACCATGTCTGTTGAATTATTTTTTTTCCTGCACCATGACTAGGGAAGGTTGTTTGGATTGGGTCATCTAAGTAAATGCTGTGCACAAGTTTACATTGATACACAATTAGCGTATCAATGTGTTTTATATGAAAAAACTAACATCATTAACACCCACAGTCAAAACAACGTATGACCATGTGTGTTGAATTATTTTTTTTCCTGCACCATGACTAGGGAAGGTTGTTTGGATTGGGTCATCTAAGTAAATGCTGTGCACAGGTTCACATTGATACACAATTAGCGTATCAATGTGTTTTATATGAAAAAACTTACATCATTAACACCCACAGTCAAAAGAACGTATGACCATGTGTGTTGAATTATTTTTTTTCCTGCACCATGACTAGGGAAGGTTGTTTGGATTGGGTCATCTAAGTAAATGCTGCGCACAAGTTTACATTGATACACAATTAGCGTATCAATGTGTTTTATATGAAAAAACTAACATCATTAACACCCACAGTCAAAAGAACGTATGACCATGTGTGTTGAATTTTTTTTTTTCCTGCACCATGACTAGGGAAGGTTCTTTGGATTGGGTCATCTAAGTAAATGCTGTGCACAAGTTTACATTGATACACAATTAGCGTATCAATGTGTTTTATATGAAAAAACTAACATCATTAACACCCACAGTCAAAAGAACGTATGACCATGTGTGTTGAATTATTTTTTGTTCCTGCACCATGACTAGGGAAGGTTGTTTGGATTGGGTCATCTAAGTAAATGCTGTGCACAAGTTTACATTGATACACAATTAGCGTATCAATGTGTTTTATATGAAAAAACTAACATCATTAACACCCACAGTCAAAACAACGTATGACCATGTGTGTTGAATTATTTTTTTTCCTGCACCATGACTAGGGAAGGTTGTTTGGATTGGGTCATCTAAGTAAATGCTGCGCACAGGTTCACATTGATACACAATTAGCGTATCAATGTGTTTTATATGAAAAAACTAACATCATCAACACCCACAGTCAAGAGAACGTATGACCATGTGTGTTGAATTATTTTTTTTCCTGCACCATGACTAGGGAAGGTTGTTTGGATTGGGTCATCTAAGTAAATGCTGCGCACAAGTTTACATTGATACAAAATTAGCGTATCAATGTGGTTTATATGAAAAAACTAACATCATTAACACCCACAGTCAAAAGAACGTATGACCATGTGTGTTGAATTATTTTTTTTCCTGCACCATGACTAGGGAAGGTTGTTTGGATTAAGTCATCTAAGTAAATGCTGCGCACAAGTTTACATTGATACACAACTAGCGTATCAATGTGTTTTATATGAAAAAACTAACATCATTAACACCCACAGTCAAAAGAACGTATGACCATGTGGGTTGAATTATTTTTTTTCCTGCACCATGACTAGGGAAGGTTGTTTGGATTGGGTCATCTAAGTAAATGCTGCGCACAAGTTTACATTGATACACAATTAGCGTATCAATGTGTTTTATATGAAAAAACTAACATCATTAACACCCACAGTCAAAAGAACGTATGACCATGTGTGTTGAATTATTTTTTTTCCTGCACCATGACTAGGGAAGGTTCTTTGGATTGGGTCATCTAAGTAAATGCTGTGCACAGGTTCACATTGATACACAATTAGCGTATCAATGTGTTTTATATGAAAAAAATAACATCATTAACACCCACAGTCAAAAGAACGTATGACCATGTGTGTTGAATTATTTTTTGTTCCTGCACCATGACTAGGGAAGGTTGTTTGGATTGGGTCATCTAAGTAAATGCTATGCACAGGTTCACATTGATACACAATTAGCGTATCAATGTGTTTTATATGAAAAAACTAACATCATTAACACCCACAGTCAAAAGAACGTATGACCATGTGTGTTGAATTATTTTTTTCCTGCAACATGACCAGGGAAGGTTGTTTGGATTGGGTCATCTAAGTAAATGCTGTGCACAGGTTCACATTGATACACAATTAGCGTATCAATGTGTTTTATATGAAAAAACTAACATCATTAACACCCACAGTCAAAAGAACGTATGACCATGTGTGTTGAATTATTTTTTTTCCTGCACCATGACTAGGGAAGGTTCTTTGGATTGGGTCATCTAAGTAAATGCTGCGCACAAGTTTACATTGATACACAATTAGCGTATCAATGTGTTTTATATGAAAAAACTAACATCATTAACACCCACAGTCAAAAGAACGTATGGCCATGTGTGTTGAATTATTTTTTTTTCCTGCACCATGACTAGGGAAGGTTGTTTGGATTGGATCATCTAAGTAAATGCTGCGCACAAGTTTACATTGATACACAATTAGCGTATCAATGTGTTTTATATGAAAAAAATAACATCATTAACACCCACAGTCAAAAGAACGTATGACCATGTGTGTTGAATTATTTTTTGTTCCTGCACCATGACTAGGGAAGGTTGTTTGGATTGGGTCATCTAAGTAAATGCTGCGCACAAGTTTACATTGATACGCAATTAGCGTATCAATGTGTTTTATATGAAAAAACTAACATCATTAACACCCACAGTCAAAACAACGTATGACCATGTGTGTTGAATTATTTTTTTCCTTCAACATGACTAGGGAAGGTTGTTTGGATTGGGTCATCTAAGTAAATGCTGCGCACAAGTTTACATTGATACACAATTAGCGTATCAATGTGTTTTATATGAAAAAACTAACATCATTAACACCCACAGTCAAAAGAACGTATGACCATGTGTGTTGAATTATTTTTTTCCTGCACCATGACTAGGGAAGGTTGTTTGGATTGGGTCATCTAAGTAAATGCTGCGCACAAGTTTACATTGATACACAATTAGCGTATCAATGTGTTTTATATGAAAAAACTAACATCATTAACACCCACAGTCAAAAGAACGTATGACCATATGTGTTGAATTATTTTTTTTCCTGCACCATGACTAGGGAAGGTTCTTTGGATTGGGTTATCTAAGTAAATGCTGTGCACAGGTTCACATTGATACACAATTAGCGTATCAATGTGTTTTATATGAAAAAACTAACATCATTAACACCCACAGTCAAAAGAACGTATGACCATGTGTGTTGAATTATTTTTTTTCCTGCACCATGACTAGGGAAGGTTGTTTGGATTGGGTCATCTAAGTAAATGCTGCGCACAGGTTCACATTGATACACAATTAATGTATCAATGTGTTTTATATGAAAAAACTAACATCATTAACACCCACAGTCAAAAGAACGTATGACCATGTGTGTTGAATTATTTTTTGTTCCTGCACCATGACTAGGGAAGGTTGTTTGGACTGGGTCATCTAAGTAAATGCTGCGCACAGGTTCACATTGATACACAATTAGCGTATCAATGTGTTTTATATGAAAAAACTAACATCATTAACACCCACAGTCAAAAGAACGTATGACCATGTGTGTTGAATTATTTTTTGTTCCTGCACCATGACTAGGGAAGGTTGTTTGGATTGGGTCATCTAAGTAAATGCTGCGCACAGGTTCACATTGATACACAATTAGCGTATCAATGTGTTTTATATGAAAAAACTAACATCATTAACACCCACAGTCAAAAGAACGTATGACCATGTGTGTTGAATTATTTTTTTTCCTGCACCATGACTAGGGAAGGTTGTTTGGATTGGGTCATCCAAGTAAATGCTGCGCACAAGTTTACATTGATACACAATTAGCGTATCAATGTGTTTTATATGAAAAAACTAACATCATTAACACCCACAGTCAAAAGAACGTATGACCATGTGTGTTGAATATTTTTTTTTCCTGCACCATGACTAGGGAAGGTTGTTTGGATTGGGTCATCTAAGTAAATGCTGCGCACAAGTTTACATTGATACACAATTAGCGTATCAATGTGTTTTATATGAAAAAACTAACATCATTAACAACCACAGTCAAAAGAACGTATGACCATGTGTGTTGAATTATTTTTTTTCCTGCACCATGACTAGGGAAGGTTGTTTGGATTGGGTCATCTAAGTAAATGCTGTGCACAAGTTTACATTGATACACAATTAATGTATCAATGTGTTTTATATGAGAAAACTAACGTCATGAACACCCACAGTCAAAAGAACGTATGACCATGTGTGTTGAATTATTTTTTTTCCCGCACCATGACTAGGGAAGGTTGTTTGGATTGGGTCATCTAAGTAAATGCTGCGCACAGGTTTACATTGATACACAATTTGTGTATCAATGTGTTTTATATGAAAAAACTAACATCATTAACACCCACAGTCGAAAGAACGTATGACCATGTGTGTTGATTTTTTTTTTTCCTGCACCATGACTAGGGAAGGTTGTTCGGATTGGGTCATCTAAGTAAATGCTGCGCACAGGTTCACATTGATACACAATTAATGTATCAATGTGTTTTATATGAGAAAACTAACGTCATGAACACCCACAATGTACCAAAATGTGTTTGAATCAGCCCCCAGCAGTTATAAAATTATAAAATGATATTGCTGAATAGACAATATATTTGATATTTCAATTGTTGATGCTGATGTTGCGCAATCGCCTCTTTTCTCACAGCCGTGTGTACAAATGTGTCAGCAAAGCATAAAAGAAGATGCAAAATAGCGCTCGCAGTTCAGTTGTATTCTTGATAAATCAAACTGCGAGTGCAGAATAAACATATTTGATGATGCGGCATATATTCCGAAGACAGACGGCGCTCCTCACCCGGCCCACTAACGAGGCGCGATCCACTTTGCACACGTCCGGGTGAAGTTTTGCGCGTGTTTTAGCACACGCGCACACCTCGGGTAGACCTCGTGTATGAAAACGGGACGTGGCGAGGCTCACCTGGTTGATGTGCTTGAGTTTGTCTATGATCTGCTGGATCACGGCGTCGTCTCCTCGCACTTTCACCTCGGGGTTGGCGGCCTGCGCCTTCACGCCGTTGCCCACCACGCGCAGAGTGTAGCTGGGCACACAAACACAAAACAACTTCACAATTTCATAAACACTTCTCTCCTCTCCGGGGAAGAGGAAAGCCGTCATCAATATCCCCAAAAGCCGCCAGACAGGTGGTAGTAACATCCTGCGGTTTAACCGGGGATCATGACGCGCTTACCTCGAGTACACGAGAACATTTGCAGCTGCGTGTAGTTTGAACCACTTTTTTGTCATCACTCACGGAAATAAAAGCACACAACTTGCAGTGTGAGTACACAACATCTCACTTACGCAACATAAATGCTCGTTTAAAAGCAGTTCGTTGTTGTTGTTGTTGTTGACGACAACGTTGGTAGCTGGCGAGTGAGCGTAATAATACATCATGTAGATCAGGGGTCACCAACGCGGTGCCCGCGGGCACCAGGTAACCCGTAAGGACCAGATGAGTAGCCCGCTGGCCTGTTCTAAAAATAGCTCAAATAGCAGCACTTACCAGTGAGCTGCCTCTATTTATTTTTTTTTATTTACCAGCAAGCTGGTCTCGCTTTGCCCGACATTTTTAATTCTAAGAGAGACAAAACTCAAATAGAATTTGAAAATCCAAGAAAATATTTAAAGACTTGGTCTTCACTTGTTTAAATGAATTCATGAATTTTTTTACTTAGCTTCTTATAACTTTCAGAAAGACAATTTTAGAGAAAAAAATACAACCTTAAAAATTATTTTAGGATTTTTAAACACATATACCTTTTTACCTTTTAAATTCCTTCCTCTTCTTTCCTGACAATTTAAATCAATGTTCAAGTAATTTATTTTTTTTATTGTAAAGAATAATAAATACATTTTAATTTAATTCTTCATTTTAGCTTCTGTTTTTTCGACGAAGAATATTTGTGAAATATTTCTTCAAACTTATTATGATTAAAATTCAAAAAAATTATTCTGGCAAATCTAGAAAATCTGCAGAATCAAATTTAAATCTTATTTCAAAGTCTTTTGAATTTCTTTTTAAATTTTTGTTCTGGAAAATCTAGAAGAAATAATGATTAGTCTTTGTTAGAAATATAGCTTGGTCCAATTTGTTATATATTCTAACAAAGTGCAGATTGGATTTTAACCTATTTAAAACATGTCATCAAAATTCTAAAATTAATCTTAATCAGGAAAAATGACTAATGATGTTCCATTAATTATTTTTTTTATTTTTTCCAAAAGATTCGAATTAGCTAGTTTTTCTCTTCTTTTTTTCGGTTGAATTTTATAGAGTCGAGATTGAAGATAAACTATGTTTCAAAATTTAATTGTCATTTTTTTCGTGTTTTCTCCTCTTTTAAACCGTTCAATTAAGTGTAAATATCATTAATTATTAATAATAACATAGAGTTAAAGGTAAATTGAGCAAATTGGCTATTTCTGGCAATTTATTTAAGTGTGTATCAAACTGGTAGCCCTTCGCATTAATCAGTACCCAAGAAGTAGCTCTTGCTTTCAAAAAGGTTGGTGACCCCTGATGTAGATCAAGGGGTGTCCAAAGTGCTTGTTTTTTTACACACAAAAAAAAGAATATACAATTTTGCCAGAAATGAAGCAACGCTAACGTTAGCCTTGCTAACAGTTAGAATGCGTCAAGTGCCAAGTCATGTGACTACAAAGCGTACGCACGTATAATTCACTTAAAAAGTTAGCATGCTGACAGTTAGCATGTATAAAGTGCCAAGTTATACAACTCAGAGGGGTTCGACCGCAAAATTGGCTATAAAAAATAGCATGCTAATATTAGTCAGTGGAATGCTAATGTTATTATGCTAACAGTTAGAATGCGTCAAGTACCGAGTCGTATGACTACGAAGCGTACGCACGTGCAATTAGCTAAAAAAGTTAGCATGCAAACGTTAGCATGCTTATAGTTAGCATATTTTAAGTACCAAGTTATATGACTCCGAGGTGTTTGACTGCAAAATTTGCTATAAAAACATAGCATGCTAATATTAGTACAGTGGAAAGCTAATGTTAGCATGCTGACAGTTAGAATGCGTCAAGTACCAAGTCATGTGACTACAAAGCGTACGCACGTATAATTCACTTAAAAAGTTAGCATGCTGACAGTTAGCATGTATAAAGTGCCAAGTTATACAACTCAGAGGGGTTTTACTGCAAAATTGGCTATAAAAAATAGCATGCTAATATTAGTCAGTGGAATTCTAATGTTATTATGCTAACAGTTAGAATGCGTCAAGTACCAAGTCGTATGACTACGAAGCGTAGGCACGTGCAATTAGCTAAAAAAGTTAGCATGCAAACGTTAGCATGCTTATAGTTAGCATATTTTAAGTACCAAGTTATATGACTCCGAGGTGTTTGACTGCAAAATTTGCTATAAAAACAGAGCATGCTAATATTAGTACAGTGGAAAGCTAAGTTAGCATGCTAACAGTTAGAATGCGTCAAGTACCAAGTCATGTGACTACAAAGCGTACGCACGTGTAATTCACTTAAAAAGTTAGCATGCTGACAGTTAGCATGTATAAAGTGCCAAGTTATACAACTCAGAGGGGTTCGACTGCAAAATTGGCTATAAAAAATAGCATGCTAATATCAGTCAGTGGAATGCTAATGTTATTATGCTAACAGTTAGAATGCGTCAAGTACCAAGTTGTATGACTACGAAGCGTACGCACGTGCAATTAGCTAAAAAAGTTAGCATGCAAACGTTAGCATGCTTATAGTTAGCATATTTTAAGTACCAAGTTATATGACTCCGAGGTGTTTGACTGCAAAATTTGCTATAAAAACATAGCATGCTAATATTAGCACAGTGGAAAGCTAATGTTAGCATGCTAACAGTTAGAATGCGTCAAGTACCAAGTCATGTGACTACAAAGCGTACGCACGTATAATTCACTTAAAAAGTTAGCATGCTGACAGTTAGCATGTATAAAGTGCCAAGTTATACAACTCAGAGGGGTTCGACTGCAAAATTGGCTATAAAAAATAGCATGCTAATATCAGTCAGTGGAATGCTAATGTTATTATGCTAACAGTTAGAATGCGTCAAGTACCAAGTCGTATGACTACAAAGCGTATGCACGTGCAATTAGCTAAAAAAGTTAACATGCAAACGTTAGCATGCTTATAGTTAGCATATTTTAAGTACCAAGTTATATGACTCCGAGGTGTTTGACTGCAAAATTTGCTATAAAAACATAGCATGCTAATATTAGTACAGTGGAAAGCTAAGTTAGCATGCTAAAAGTTAGAATGCGTCAAGTACCAAGTCATGTGACTACAAAGCGTACGCACGTATAATTCACTTAAAAAGTTAGCATGCTGACAGTTAGCATGTATAAAGTGCCAAGTTATACAACTCAGAGGGGTTCGACTGCAAAATTGGCTATAAAAAATAGCATGCTATTAGTCAGTGGAATGCTAATGTTATTATGCTAACAGTTAGAATGCGTCAAGTACCAAGTCGTATGACTACGAAGCGTACGCACGTGCAATTAGCTAAAAAAGTTAGCATGCAAACGTTAGCATGCTTATAGTTAGCATATTTTAAGTACCAAGTTATATGACTCCGAGGTGTTTGACTGCAAAATTTGCTATAAAAACATAGCATGCTAATATTAGTACAGTGGAAAGCTAAGTTAGCATGCTGACAGTTAGAATGCGTCAAGTACCAAGTCATGTGACTACAAAGCGTACGCACGTGTAATTCACTTAAAAAGTTAGCATGCTGACAGTTAGCATGTATAAAGTGCCAAGTTATACAACTCAGAGGGGTTCGACTGCAAAATTGGCTATAAAAAATAGCATGCTAATATTAGTCAGTGGAATGCTAATGTTATTATGCTAACAGTTAGAATGCGTCAAGTACCAAGTCGTATGACTACAAAGCGTATGCACGTGCAATTAGCTAAAAAAGTTAACATGCAAACGTTAGCATGCTTATAGTTAGCATATTTTAAATACCAAGTTATATGACTCCGAGGTGTTTGACTGCAAAATTTGCTATAAAAACATAGCATGCTAATATTAGTACAGTGGAAAGCTAATGTTAGCATGCTAACAGTTAGAATGCGTCAAGTACCGAGTCGTATCAATACAAAGCGTACGCACGTAAAATTAGCTAAAAAAGTTAGCAGGTGAACGTTAGAATGCTAATAGTTAGCATACTAATAGTTAGCATAAATAAAGTACCAAGTTATACGACCCGAGGTGTTCGACTGCAAAATTGGCTATAAAAAAAATAGCATGCTAATATTAACAAGTGGAATGCTAATGTTAGCATGCTAACAGTTAGAATACGTCAAGTACGGAGTCGTATGATTACAAAGCGTACGCACATATAATTAGTTAGCATGCGAACGTTAGCATGCTAATAGTTAGCATATAAAAAGTACCAAGTTATACAACTGTAAAATTGGCTATAAAAAATAGCATGCTAATATTAGCAGGTGAAATGCTAATTGTAGCATGCTAACAGTTAGAATGCGTCAAGTACCGAGTCGTATGAGTACAAAACGTACGCACGTGTAATTAGCTAAAAAAAGTTAGCAGGCGAACGTTAGCATGCTTATAGTTAGCATATATAAAGTACCAAGTTATACAACTCCGAGGTGTTCGACTGCAAAATTGGCTGTAAAAAAAATAGCATGCTAATATTAGTCAGTGGAATGATAATGTTAGCATGCTATCTGATAGAATGCACGAGTACCAAGTCATATGATTACAAAGTGTACGCACATATAATTAGTTAGCATGCGAACGTTAGCATGCTAATAGTTAGCATATATAAAGTACCAAGTTATACAACTGTAAAATTGGCCATAAAAAATAGCATGGTAATATTAGTCATTGGAATGCTAATGTTAGCATGCTAACTGATAGAATGCACGAGTACCAAGTCATATGATTACAAAGCGTACGCACGTATAATTAGTTAGCATGCTAATAGTTAGCATATATAAAGTACCAAGTTGTACAACTCTGAGGTGTTCGACTGCAAAATTGGCTATAAAAAATAGCATGCTAATATTAGTACGGTGGAATGCTAATGTTAGCATGCTAACAGTTATAATGCGTCAAGTACCAAGTTATATGATTACAAAGCGTACGCACGTAAAATTAGCTAAAAAAGTTAGCAGGCGAACGTTAGCATGCTAATAGTTAGCATATATAAAGTACCAAGTTATACAACTCTGAGGTGTTGCCATGCAAAATTGGCTATAAAAAAATAGCATGCTAATATTAGTCAGTGTAATGCTAATGTTAGCATGCTAACTGATAGAATGCACGAGTACCAAGTCATATGATTACAAAGCGTACGCACATATAATTAGCTAGCATGCGAACGTTAGCATGCTAATAGTTAGCATATAAAAAGTACCAAGTTATACAACTGTAAAATTGGCTATAAAAAATAGCATGCTAATATTAGTAAGTGGAATGCTAATTGTAGCATGCTAACAGTTAGAATGCGTCAAGTACCGAGTCGTATGACTACAAAACGTACGCATGTGTAATTAGCTAAAAAAGTTAGCAGGCGAACGTTAGCATGCTTATAGTTAGCATATATAAAGTACCAAGTTATACAACTCCGAGGTGTTCGACTGCAAAATTGGCTGTAAAAAAAATAGCATGCTAATATTAGTCAGTGGAATGATAATGTTAGCATGCTAACTGATAGAATGCACGAGTACCAAGTCATATGATTACAAAGCGTACGCACATATAATTAGTTAGCATGCAAACGTTAGCATGCTAATAGTTAGCATATATAAAGTACCAAGTTATACAACTCTTAGGTGTTCAACTGCAAAATTTGTGCAAAACGGCTAAAAAAAAATAAGTTAACACACTAATGTGAGCATGTACAATTGGCTATAAAAATTAGCATGCTAATATCAGTGCTAACAGTTAACATGTGCCAACTACCAAGTTATATGACTAAGTGTTTGGCTGTAAAATTAGCTAAAAAAAATTTTTTT
>NC_084732.1:95348310-95353310 GCF_033978785.1 Entelurus aequoreus
CAGAAATCACACAAAAAACTTAACTCTAACGTGCACGCACGCACAGAAGTCACATTGGTGCCCTCACAAATGATCAGAAATCACACAAAAAAACTTAACTTTAACAAGCACGCAGGCACAGAAGTCACACAGGTGCCCTCACAAATAATCAGAAATCACACAAAAAACTTAACTTTAACGAGCACGCACAGAAGCCACATTGGTGCCCTCACAAATGATCAGAAATCACACAAAAAGCTTAACTTTAACGAGCACGCACGCACAGAAGTCACATTGGTGCCCTCACAAATGATCAGAAATCACACAAAAAACTGAACTTTAACGAGCATGCACGCACAGAAGTCACATTGGTGCCCTCACAAATGATCAGAAATCACAAAAAAACCTTAACTTTAACGAGCACGCACGTACAGAAGTCACATCGATGCCCTCACAAATAATCAGAAATCACACAAAAAAACTTAACTTTAACGTGCACGCACGCACGCACAGAAGTCACATCGGTGCCCTCACAAATGATCAGAAATCACAAAAAAAACCTCAACTTTAACAAGCACGCACGCACAGAAGTCACATCGGTACCCTTACAAATGATCAGAAATCACAAAAAACCTTTAACTTTAACAAGCATATCACTACTTTAATACAAATTTGAATAAGCACAATACACCCATGGTAACATCGGCAGGGGGAGTTGTATTTTGTGTGATTTGGTCTGTGCCAAAAAAGTACCGGATTCGGTACCCATCCCTACTCACGACGTTATAACAGCGCTACTGTTCGCATATGCGCAGATAAAAGAAAAATATATATATCCACAACGTACCGCAACATGTTGACGTTAGTTGGAAGTGGAATTCTTGTAGGCTGACATGGCAACATTTCTACTGACGACATAAATGTTGTTTTTCCTAGTTTGTGAGTGCATTTTCGATTGGAACGCGATGTCACGTGGTAGTATTTCTTCATACCACTTCAAAATGTCCTTCCTTCGGGATTTTCCTCCTCACTCGCAGCATAAAATTTCACAAATGTGCGGTTGGATGGATTCCGTCAAAGAGAAGTTGTGTACGGTATACCTCGGGGAACCATCTGTAGAGTGGTATGTCTGTGAGCGGTCAAACCCTCATTTGTCTTTTCCCATGAGGAAGTCTTTATTAAGAGAGACCGGACGAATGGCAGAAAGCACCCATGCGTTACGCACAAATAAACACGCAACAAAGGGTGCAACAGTTAAGCAAAGAGTGGCGTGTTTGTTCCAATTACACAAAGCGTTGAACCCCAGCCTTGAAGTGACTTGCAACATGGAATTTTCCACACGGCTGTTCCAGTAAGTAGCTGCCAGGATTTAATAAGATCTGTGAGGGTTTGGGGGTTTTTTTGCAGGTAATTGCCATTTGGTGACAGGAATCTAAAATGACAGTGTCATGGCGGGTTGTCATATTTCAGGTTGATTAACTACAGATTTAGGCACTGAAAAGGTGACTAAACCTGGACTCGTTTTTTTTTGTAAATAGGTGGTTTTGATGTGAAAATGAAAAGCCTCTGGCTATAATGTGCTGGTGCAAACAACTTTCTGTCTGTTTTCTATAACTGACATTAATTATGTGATACAGTAGGAAGGGGAACTCGTTGGCCCCATTCGTCACGGTCTACCTGACACATGAAATGTAAAAAAAATTGTGAGGTGGAAGGGTGTATTATTCACTTTAGCCACCAGGTGTGTTTCCAAATTTGACCACAGCGTCAGTATTTTTTAGCAGACTGCAAAACTCTTCCTCTCACGCGAGATCCACCCAGGAATGAGGCCATATGAATAAAAACAAAATATATTTTTTAAATGAATTGCGATTCTTAGCAAATAACAAAAAAATGTATATATATATATATATATATATATATGTGTGTGTGTGTGTGTGTGTATACATATATATACATACATATACACATCACATAAATACACACATACTGTACATATATATCATATATAAATATACATATACGTTTGTATATCTATATATACTGTATGTACACATAAATATATATATACATATATACACACATATATATACATATATACACACACATATATATATATACATATATATATATATATATGTATATACATATATATATATATATATATATATATATATATATATATATATATATATATATATATATATATGTATATATATATACATACAGTACGTATATACATTTATACCCACATATATACACACATATATACATATAGACACATATATACATACATATATACATATATACATATATTAGATACATATATACATACATATATACATATATATATACACATATACACACATATATAAATATATACAAACGTATATACACATATATATATATATATATATATATACATATACACACATATATATACATACATATATACATATAAACACATATATACATACATATATACATATATTAGACACATATATATACATACATATATACACACATATATATATACATATAGACACATATATACAAATATTAGACAGATATATATATATACGTATATATACACAAGTATATATACACATATACATATATATATATATACACATATATATAAACATACGTATATATACATATGTACACACATATATATATATATATATATATATATATATATATATATATATATATATATATATATATATATATATATATATATATATATACATTTATACATATATATATATATATATATATATATATATATATATATATATATATATATATATATATATATATATATATATATATATATATATATATATATCTGCGATGAGGTGGCGACTTGTCCAGGGTGTACCCCGCCTTCCGCCCGAATGCAGCTGAGATAGGCTCCAGCACCCCCCGCGACCCCAAAAAGGGACAAGCGGTAGAAAATGGATGGATGGATGGATGGATATATATATATATATATATATATATATATATATATATATATATATATATATATATATATATATATATATATATATATATATATATGGTGGCGACTTGTCCAGGGTGTACCCCGCCTTCCGCCCGAATGCAGCTAAGATAGGCTCCAGCACCTCCCGCGACTCCAAAAGGGACAAGCGGTAGAAAATGGGTGGAGGGATATTTTTTCTTGCCAATGGAACAAAAGCTTGAGTTAAGAAGCACAATGGGGTACCCATGAATTTAACAAATAATAAACAAGAGTTCCTCCGACTAACATCAACTCTACATGAGGTAACATTTGACAATGATTTATTGTAAAGATGCGCATAACTGAGCCTGTAGATTTCATTTGGCATAGGAAATGTCTTGTCAAAGTACTTCCTTACAGTACTGTTACATTTTTAAAAATGTCAAAATCATCATAACGTTCCTTTTAGCACTTGTTTTTCATCCCATAAATTAATTTACATGTGGCGGCTCGCTTTTATTTTTTTTAGTTGAAAGATTTTGCAGATTTTGGGGACAACCAAAAAACAACCTCACGTTGGAGATGTTTTCATCTCTAATTTAAAAGGACTGTTTACATATCTGCTAAACTAAACTCCAACATTCAGGGAGGGCGGAATGATGTAGGTAAATAAACCAGGGGTGTACAAAGTAATCAAATAAGAAATAAAATAAGCGACAACAATTGAAAAATAGAGCAAAATTATATAATGTAACAATAATAATATATTTTAAAAAATGGTATACATTTTTTCGCCCAGGAGTTGTTAACCTTTTTCACCTTGGTACTCAACTTTTCCACTACAGAGGGGCCCACTCAAATATAAACACCGAATTAGGCAATGATTTTAATCATAGTCAATAAATATATCTAACTTTACAACCTTGTCAAATGATATGAAAGTATGTGTTAATCACAAAGATTACTATTTATTTTACACATAAACCTTAGGCTTAGGTCAGGCTGATTTAGGAAAAATCAGTATTAACCAACTACACTGCACAAGAAGGGACTTAAAAATAACTGATGAAAAATACATTTACATACAATTATGTTGTGCAAAAACAAATACACTGAATTAATAATGAATGTTTTCTTTAACTGAAGTGTCAATAAAATTAAAGTGCAAATAAGAATACAGCTTTACCACTTTAGTCATAATTTTTGCTCTTGAGAAAATTCTCTGTTTTTAGCTCCACACTTCTTCAGTTTGTTTGACACTGTCATTACTGCCACAAGTGGTAGAAAAGTGTATTACAACTGAGTAAAAAAATAAAAATACATAAACCTTAGGTTTAGGCTTAGGCCAGGCTGATTAGCAAAATCAGTACTAACCAAATATACTGCGCAAGAAGTGACTTAAAAATAACTGATGAAAAAGATATTTACATACAATTATGTTGTGCCAAAATAAATAAACTGAATTAATAATGAACATTTTCCTTAACTAAGTTGTCAACAAAATTGAAGTGCAAATAAGAATACAGCTTTACCACTTTAGTCATAATTTTTGCACTTGAGAAAATGCTCTGTCTTTAGCTCCAGACTTCTTCAGTTACTTACTGCCACAAGTGGTAGAAAAGTGTATTACAACTGAGTAAAAAAATAAAAATACATAAACCTTAGGTTTAGGCTTAGGCCAGGCTGATTAGCAAAATCAGTACTAACCGAATATACTGCGCAAGAAGGGACTTAAAAATAACTGATGAAAAAGACATTTACATACAATTATGTTGTGCCAAAATAAATAAACTGAATTAATAATGAACATTTTCCTTAACTAAGTTGTCAACAAAATTAAAGTGCAAATAAGAATACAGCTTTACCACTTTAGTCATATTTTTTGCACTTGAGAAAATTCTCTCTGTCTTTAGCTCCACACTTCTTCAGTTACTTACTGCCACAAGTGGTAGAAAAGTGTATTACAACTGAGTAAAAAAATAAAAATACATAAACCTTAGGTTTAGGCTTAGGCCAGGCTGATTAAAAAAATCAGTACTAACCGAATATACTG
>NC_084732.1:95358310-95368310 GCF_033978785.1 Entelurus aequoreus
GTGCCAACATGGCACTGCCATATTTATTATTGAAGTCACAAAGTGCATTATTTTTTTTAAATGCCTCAAAACAGCAGCTTGTAATTTGGGACATGCTCTCCCTGAGACACACTACAACTATGGGAAGTACTATACTTTGACTTTCACAAAGTGCATTATTTTTTTTATTTTTTTCAAACATGCTTCAAAACAACAGTTACAAAAACAATGAAGGCACACAACTTCAGTCCAGAGTGTACTAGAGTCATAAAGTAAACAATAACATAGTCGTCCTTTAGTGCAAGACTGCCTGGTGTACTGTATAACAGGACATTATAAACAATCTGCCCTGCTCTAATGTATTTGTATGAGTAACAAAAATGTTCTGCAAGCTAGTGGTGAGTGCTTGAAGTGGCCTACCAGTCAGCCAGAGCTTCTGAAATTCTGCGTAGAGACCGGGGTGGTTTTTGTTGTATTTTTGTTTTTTTCTCAGCGTAGTCTTTAAGCGACAACTGTGTGGTACTACTTTTTTTCACTGTTTTATTTGCATCCATCTTCCGCTTGTATTCATCGTGTATCTCCTTATGATTCTTGAAGAGGTGGGAGATCAAATTGCTCGTATTAAAGGAAGTTTCTCCTCGCATAACCAACTTTTTGCAGTAATTGCAAATTGCCAGTTTTTTATCCGTCAGAGACACTTTAAAAGAATCCCAAACCATAGACATGGTGTCGTTAAGTCAGTCACCGAGCGAGCTGGCTTGTTAGTAGCCACGGCTACAGCACCGGCAACAACACACTCTTGTTGTTGTTTTGCTCCGCTGGCGGCGGTTTGATGAGGTCATCAAGCGTCGCCAGTAAACTTCTCATGCTACAGTCGTCAACTCCTGTGTTGTGTGTGGGGGAGGGCATGGGGGAGGGGCTGCTGACTGGGAGACGCAACTGCTCTGTATTTCTCCCTCCGAACAGCGGCGTTTTAAAAAGTCATACATTTTACTTTTTGAAACCGATACCGATCATTTCCGATATTACATTTGAAAGCATTTATCGGCCGATAATATCGGCAGTCCATCTCTAATAGTAACCAATTAGATGACCGTAGTAACTAATAAGATGACCATAGTAACTAATAAGATTACTATAGTAACTAGTACATCATGCAAAAGCGCAGATTCCAACCATTGAAATACTTTGTATAGTTCAAGAGTTACGGTCATTTGAAAAGATCTTAAAGATCTAAAAAAATTATTTGGGAATGTCCGGCGGGCCAAATTGAAACGCTTAATGGGGCCCCCGGGCCTTAATTTGCCCAGGTATGCTTTGGATGGCAGTAGTGTTTTTAATTAATTAATATATAATATATATACTTTATTGGTACCGGTATACCGTACAACCCGAGTGCAATCTGAACTAATACCAAAGTGTCCACCGGTCCGGGTTCAAAGTGCCAGTTTTTCTGCAACATATGAGTCCTTAAAAGTGAGCAGCTTGATGAAAAGCACATCTGAATAAGCCGTCCGCCCAACCGCCCTCACATTCCATTTTTGCAAGGGCGTAATTTCACGGATTTAGCGCTACTGTGCAGTCATAGTAGCGCTAGCTATGTCATGTTTTTTTTGTTCCCCCCCCCCACACAGAAAGAAAAAAAAAAGTCCTGTCATAATTCTTGTAATCTTTCCTCCCGACCGAACTTCAAGCTGTTGAACGTAAGCGCTTGACACTGCGACGGCAGATGGCTGCCCGCTGACGTCAACATACAACGATTATGAAAATGAATCCAGTGATGTGACCGGATTCTTGGCTTTCAAAATCCATAAGAGGCTGACACAAGTTGGTTTTTTTTTGAGAGGATAATGATGTTATAGCTAAATAAATAGCTTTAGTTGGAACAGCCAGTATAGATTATGTGAAGAACCTCTCAGGAACATGTTGGATACCGTGACTGAAGACTGTTACTTGACTGAATATTTGTGGATACCATGACTGAAGAGTGTTACATGACTGAATAGTGTTTGTACCGTCAATAAAGACTGTTACCCATACTTGCCAACCTTGAGACCTCCAATATTGGGAGGAGAGTATATTTACAGCTAGAATTCACCAACTCAAGTATTTCATATATATATATATATAAAAGAAATACTTGAATTTTAGTGTTCATTTATTTACACATATACACACACACACAACACTCATCTACTCATTGTTGTACTTGAAAGTACAATGCTTTGTTAAGGGTTGAATTGTCCATCCTCTTTCTATTCTCTGTCACTATTTTTCTAACCATGCTGAACACCCTCTCTGATGATGCATTGCTGTGTGGCACGCACAAAAGTGCTTTCATCAAATGCACGAGAGTGTGGAATCTTCCATCTCTCCCTAGCGTGGCCCAAAACTTTGTCCAGTTTACACCTGCTGTGACAACTAGAAACACATGAGCCTCCACCAGGGGGCAGTGTAGCGTACCCGGATGTAAAACCTCTTTTGCACAATCAGCCTTTTCATATAAAGCCATAAAGGAATGGAACGACCTCACAACGAACTTGAAGAGTCTAACAGATGACTCTTCATTCACAGTTGAAGTTAAAAAGTGGCTTTGGAGCAATCAAAGCTGCTCACACGGTCACTAAGATGGGCATTATGTTTGACACATCAACCTAATGTGTATTATATTTATCCATGAGAGCATTTTTTATTGTAAATTGTGAGGTGTGTCTGTTAAAATCATGGTTGTTTTTACAAATGATGACAGATGTGAACAAAAGCATGTATTGTCTTTGTGTGATGATGTAAATGAGGTGTGGTTGTATTGTATATTAAGTATGTGTCCATGAAAGGGCATTTTATGACTTTTTTCTTAATACTTGTGTATGATTTTATTGTCATAATTTTATTGCATGATTTTTGTATCCCTTTAATTTAGGTAGCCAGGGACTGCAGATGGAAATGAGCTATTTAGCTATAATCTGGTACAGAACATATCTGTTTTTGAGCTTAATGTTTCTGTACATTGTCCCTTCAAATAAAGACTAAACTAAAACCGGTCAATCCTTGCTTCCTGGGGAAGATCTTCCCTGGCAAGCAATTGGTACTCCAATACTTGTACCCGGAGGCTGGTCAGCTCCAATCGCAGCTGCGGCAGACTTTTTTTTTTGGGGGGGGGGGGGGGGGCGTGGCCTCCAGCTCCGGCTGAATACCGGGAGTTTGTCGGGAGAAAATCTCTGTCGGGAGGTTGTCGGGAGAGGCGCTGAATATCGGGATTCTCCCGCTAAAAACGGGAGGGTTGGCAAGTATGCTGTTACCTGACTGAATATTGTTGAATACCATGACTGAAGACTGTTACTTGACCGAATATTGTTGTATACCATGACTGCAGACCGTTACTCAACTGAATATTGTTGTATACCATGACTGAAGACAGTTAGTTGACTGAATATTGTTGGATACTGTGATTGAAGACTGTTCCTTGACTGAATATTGTTGGATGCCGTGACTGAAGACTCTTACTTGACTGAATATTGTTGGATACTGTGACTGAAGACTGTTATCTGACTGAATATTGTTGTATACCATGACTGAAGACTGTTAGTTGACTGAATATTGTTGGATACAGTGATTGAAGACTGTTTCTTGACAGAATATTGTTGGATGCCGTGACTGAAGACTCTTACTTGACTGAATATTGTTGGATACTGTGACTGAAGACTCTTGTTTGACTGAATATTGTTGGATACTATGACTAAAGACTGTTACCTGACTGAATATTGTTGGATACCGTGACTGAAGTCTGTTATCTGACTGAATATTGTTGAATACCATGACTGAAGACCGTTAGTTGACTGAATCGTGTTGGATACGGTGACTGAAGACTGTTACTTGACTGAATATTGTTGTATAGCATGACTGAAGACCGTTACTCAACTGAATATTGTTGGATACCGTGACTGAAGACCGTTAGTTGACTGAATCGTGTTGGATACGGTGACTGAAGACTGTTACTTGACTGAAGACTCTTAGTTGACTGAATATTGTTGGATACTGTGATTGAAGACTGTTTCTTGACTGAATATTGTTGGAGGCCGTGACTGAAGACTCTTACTTGACTGAATATTGTTGGATACTGTGACTGAAGACTGTTATCTGACTGAATATTGTTGTATACCATGACTGAAGACTGTTAGTTGACTGAATATTGTTGGATACAGTGATTGAAGACTGTTTCTTGACAGAATATTGTTGGATGCCGTGACTGAAGACTCTTACTTGACTGAATATTGTTGGATACTGTGACTGAAGACTCTTGTTTGACTGAATATTGTTGGATACTGTGACTAAAGACTGTTACCTGACTGAATATTGTTGGATACCATGACTGAAGTCTGTTATCTGACTGAATATTGTTGAATACCATGACTGAAGACCGTTAGACTGAAGACCGTTAGTTGACTGAATCGTGTTGGATACGGTGACTGAAGACTGTTACTTGACTGAATATTGTTGTATACCATGACTGAAGACCGTTACTCAACGGAATATTGTTGGATACCGTGACTGAAGACCGTTAGTTGACTGAATCGTGTTGGATACGGTGACTGAAGACTGTTACTTGACTGAAGACTCTTATTTGACTGAATATTGTTGGATATTGTGACTGAAGACTGTTACCTGACTGAATATTGTTTGTATACCGTGACTGAAGACTGTTACTTGAATGAATATTGTTGAATACTATGACTGAATACTGTTACTTGACTGAATATTGTTGTATACCATGACTGAAGACCGTTACTTAACTGGATATTGTTGGATACCTTGACTGAAGACTGTTAGTTGACTGAATCGTGTTGGATACTGTGACTGAAGACATTTACCTGACTGAATATTGTTGGATACTGTGACTGAAGACTGTTACTTGACTGAATATTGTTGTATACCATGACTGAAGACTGTTACTCAACTGAATATTGTTGGATACCATGACTGAAGACCGTTAGTTGACTGAATCATGTTGGATACTGTGACTGAAGACTGTTACTTGACTGAATATTATTGTATACCATGACTGAAGACTGTTAGTTAGCTGAATATTGTTGGATACTGTGATTGAAGACTGTTTCTTGACTGAATATTGTTGGATACTGTGATTGAAGACTGTTTCTTGACTGAATATTGTTGGATACTGTGGCCGAAGACTCTTACTTGACTGACTATTGTTGGATACTGTGACTGAAGACTGTTACCTGACTGAATATTGTTGTGTACCGCGACTGAAGACTATTACTTGACTGATTATTCAAGTACCAATTCCGCGGTGAGGATGAGAAGAGACTTCTGATTGCTCAGGCTCTGATTGCATACATCAACTCAAGGCCTGACACAGCTGGGGAATGCCACCGAGTTGAACGGTTTTGTTGGCTCAGCGCAAATTATTTGAAAAAAGAAGCCACATCTGTTCTTCCTCCAGCTGCAGGCGCTGTCCCGGAACCTCAGGGAAAAAGGCGGTGGTCACAAAGAGGAAACGAAAGGGCGAAAGGGACCCTGATACCAACAATCGTATCACCTTCTTTGTACACATTTGTTTAACCAGGTCTTGTTGGATGAAGTGTATTTTATTGACACACAGATTGTAAATTTAAGGTTTTATTGATAATGTTAGTGCTGGGATCCGATATGGAAAATGCGGTTACTAGAGCTGTGAATCTTTGGGGATTCAGTTTGATTCGATTCATGGGGGTAACGATTCGGTATTATGCGATTAAAAACGATTATCAATTCAAAATCCATACTTTTTAATAACATTGCGTGCCGGTTTTATGATGAACTACATTCCTCCATAGAATAAGTAAAAAACTGTGAAATCAATTAAAAAAATAAATTAAATTAAATAAATTAAATTTAAAATATATATATATATATATATATATATATATATATATATATATATATATATATATATATATATATATATATATATATATATATATATATATATATATATATATATATATATATGTATATATATATATATATATATATATTTATTTTTTTTTTTTTTTTTTTTTTTACAGTTTTTTTTCTCTGCAAAAACGTATAGTTAACAATAGGTAAAAAACTGTAAAAAATATATATATATATTTTTTTTTGTTACAGTTTTTTACCTAGTCTAAATATATATATATATATATATATATATATATATATATATATATATATATATATATATATATATATATATATATACATATATATATATACATATATATATATATATATACATATATATATATATATATATATATATATATATATATATATATATATATATATATATATATATATATATATATATATATATATATATATACATATGCATATATATATATACATATATATATATATATATATATATATATATATATATATATATATATATATATATATATATATATATAATATTACTTAAAAGAAAACTGGTTTTGTTTAATAAAATTATATTTTTAGCTGTAAAAAAAATATATATATATATATATTTTTTTTTTTTTTTTTTATTTTTTTTATTTAAAGAAAACTGGTTTTGTTTAATAAAAGTCTACCCAAAGTGGCTGGACAGGACACATTTTTGAAAAAAATAATATATAGTTTTCTAAATCTTATTTTTTTTTATCTAATAAGAAATGTTACAAATAAGAATCAGGATTAATTTGGAGAAAGAAAATGTTGACACCCTTATAGTTCATATTGTCTGGGCTTTTTCCTTCTAGCTCGAACCCAGATCGCCGGCATGAGAGGCGAGCGCGCTGACTACCGAGCTAAAATCCCGGGCTATCAACTCGAGAGCCAGCATTGCTCTTGAAGTCGTCAGGAGTTGAAGTTTACCAAGGTACACATTTTACACCATTTTGACAAAGACCACTCACAGAGTGTGTGCACCAACACACACACACACACAGACACACACACTCTCACACTAATTGGGGTGATCTAGTGAACACAAGTTCTGATTCGCTGCCTTGTTAACTATACGTTTTTGCAGAGAAAAAGAACCCATCTTCTTTCTGTCGACAGGACAAAATATGAAATAATTCATGAGAGGAAGACTTCTCAACCATGTCTCCTCATTACAAGCAGCACTTAACAACGCCTGCATGCTCTTTATGCGCTTCAAAAACACCTCCGCACTCATAAATACCACCGCCAGCCCTGAGGGTGGCTCGTATGCCAACGGTTGCCTCGGTAATTGCATGTGGGGAACAAGCCAGAGGGCTGGCCATGAAGTGGTGAAGGCCCGGTCCTTCATCCAGGAGATGAACTGCCACAGGGACTCGCTGGCATGACAGCATCACGGACTCGGAATGGCAACGTGGATTATGATTTCAGTTGCAACGAGACATTGTGTGAACTTTGATGCTTTGAAAGTTTTACATGGCTTTCCGTTCAGATGTCAACTGCTACGCTGCTTACGGCCACTAGGAGGCTATTTTGCATGGCACAGCTTAGATCAGGGGTCGGCAACCCAAAATGTTGAAAGAGCCATATTGGACCAAAAATACAAAAACAAATCTGTCCGGAGCCGCAAAAAATTAAAAGCCATATTACATGTATCATGAGATATACATTTAATTAAGAGGACTTAAAGGAAACTAAATGACCTCAAATATAGCTACAAATGAGGCATAATGATGCAATATGTACATATCGCTAGCCTAAATAGCATGTTAGCATCGATTAGCTTGCAGTCATGCAGTGACCAAATATGTCTGATTAGCACTTCACACAAGTCAATAACCTCAACAAAACTCACCTTTGTGCACTCATGCACAACGTTAAAAGTGTGGTGGACAAAATGAGACAGAAAAAGAAGTGGCATAAAACACGTCCTAGAAAGTCGGAGAAAGTTATACATGTAAACAAACTATACGGTGAGTTCAAGGACCGCCAAAATTAGTAGGACAAAACGGCGCTCGCCAAATACTCGAATCAGTGAAGCATGTTTAATATAAACAGTGTGCTTTATAACAATTAGGGAGGTTTGTGTCATGTTTGTCCTCCTACAGAAACCATACTAAAACAAAAAAATAGATTTTTTTTTCCCCCCTCATCTTTTTCCATTCTTCATACATTTTTGAAAAATCTCCAGAGAGCCACTAGGGCGGCGCTAAAGAGCGGCATGCGGCTCTAGAGCCGCGGGTTGCCGACCCCTGGCTTAGATGGAATAAATATAATATACGATTAAAGCATGTGGGGACCATTTTGATATATATATATTTTGTTTTTGTTTTTTGTTTTTTTGTTTAGGGCTTCCCTCAAGTTTGGTCGCGGGGGAGGGTATCAGTCATAAATATGGTAACAAAAAAAAAATGTATACTCTTTTTTTTTTTTCAACACTTCAATTTTTAGATCATTCAGAGCCCCTAAAGGGACATGGGGGATTTTTTTTTAAATAATATATATATATATATATATATATATATATATATATATATATATATATATATATATATATATATATATATATATATAATTTATTTTTTTTCAGACATGTATCTCGTGCGTACGAGAAACTATCGTTAAACGTTTTATTTAAGAAAAATAATAATAATACAAAAATTATAATTTTTATTTTTATTTTTCATTTTTATAAAAAGTTTCTTGGACGCATTGGATCCGGGCACGTGGTTTGAGGTGTGTGTGAAAATGGAAGTTCGGGAGTTAATTTGGCTGTATTTCCAACTAGGACTTTCCCCCATGTGTGTTGTGGCATTAATGTGATTTAAAGGACTGTTAGTCCGATGTTGATGTGATAAAACTTTTTTCTTGTTTGGAAGATACACACACAATTGTAACTGTTATTTCCTCCTGCACATAATAAATATGTACAACGTGTTTGGATGTATTCATTTATGTAAAATTGTCATTAAATGTAATATTGCCTGACAAAAAGTGATTCGACGTAACATTTTGATATTTACACATCGCATATTTACACACGCTGTCATGTCTGTGATCATGTTTTGTTTAGTTATGTTTAGTTCCTGGTTGTGCACTCTTGCTTGTTTTGTTTCCATGACAACTTATTAGTTTCACCTGTTCACGTTTTGGACTCACGCACCTGCTGGTAATCAAGTCATGACTATTTAAGCTTGCAGTTGCCAGGCAGTCGGCCTGGCAACTCCCCCATGTCCCTTTAGGGGACAACTTACGATCAACTTACGATCGGCCGAAAAATTTAAATTATATTTTTTTTTTTAATGTTTTATGGCCTTTTTGTTCAATAAAATCCTGTTTTTTATGGCAAAACCACAAATGTTAGTGGTTTTTTTTGTTTGTTTGTTTTATCTTATGTTTTATTTATCTATACATATTAGTGTGCAATATGAAGTATTTATTAGTAATTGTTTGTCTTTCATTACATTTTACTTCCGTTACTGTGTGTAAAAACGTAATTCCCCCATTGTGGGAGAAATAAATTCCATCCTTAAAAAAACAAGCCTGTTTCGCAGGTTTCCCCTGAAGAGCAGGGAAACCTGCGAAATATATATATACATTTGGATGTACAGTAACTATATATATATATATATATATATATATATATATATATATATATATATATATATATATATATATATATATATATATATATATATATATATATATATATTTTTTTTTTTTTAATTTATTATTTTTTTTTATTTAATTTAATTTATTTTATTATTTTTTTACAGTTTTTTACCTATTCTATGGAGGAATGTAGTTCATCATAAAACCGGCACGCAATGTTATTAAAAAGTATGTATCTATATATATATATATATATATATATATATATATATATATATATATATATATATATATATATATATATATATATATATATATATATATATATATATATATATATATATATATATATAGTTACGGTACATCCAAATTTCTATATATATAGTTACTGTACATTCAAATTTCTATATACATATATATATAGAAATGTTTCGCAGGTTTCCCTGCTCTTCAGGGGAAACCTGCG
>NC_084732.1:95375810-95403310 GCF_033978785.1 Entelurus aequoreus
CATGAACTAAGCATGAAACAAGCCTGAAACTGTGGCATGAAACGAGCAGCATGAACTAAGCATGAAACAAGCATGAAACTGTGGCAGGAAAAGAGCAGCATGAACTAAGCATGAAACAAGCATGAAACTGTGGCATGAAAAGAGCAGCATGAACTAAGCATGAAACAAGCATGAAACTGTGGCATGAAAAGAGCAGCATGAACTAAGCATGAAACAAGCATGAAACTGTGGCATGAAAAGAGCAGCATGAACTAAGCATGAAACAAGCATGAAACTGTGGCATGGAAAGAGCAGCATGAACTAAGCATGAAACTGTGGCATGAAAAGAGCAGCATGAACTAAGCATGAAACAAGCATGAAACTGTGGCATGAAAAGAGCAGCATGAACTAAGCATGAAACAAGCATGAAACTGTGGCATGAAAAGAGCAGCATGAACTAAGCATAAAACAAGCATGAAACTGTGGCATGAAAAGAGCAGCATGAACTAAGCATGAAACAAGCATGAAACTGTGGCATGAAACGAGCAGCATGAACTAAGCATGAAACGAGCATGAAACTGTGGCATGAAACGAGCAATGACGCCAGGCCGACTAACTGGTGAAGACAGGTTTAAATAATAGTCTCTTGATTAGAGCAGGTGCGTGTCCCGAGCACATGAGGCAGGTGAAACTAATCAGTCGCCATGGAAACTAAAACAAACAAGGATGTACAAAAACAGGAACTAGTGGAGTCTTAAAACTAACAGAAAATAACAAAAAACATAATCCAAACCACAGATCATGACAGGCTCAAGGGACAATTAAAGACTGAGAAAGTTGAGGAATGCTCGTCAAACACTTATTCGGAACATCCCACAGGTGAACAGGCTAATTGGGAACAGGTGGGTGCCATGATTGGGTAGAAAAGCAGCTTCCGTGTAATGCTCAGTCGTTCACAAACAAGGACGGGGCGAGGCTCACCACTTTGTGAACAAATGCGTGAGAAAATTGTCGGACAGTTGAAGAACAACATTTCTCAACCAGCTATTGCAAGGAATTTAGGGATTTCATCATCTACGGTATGTAATATCATCAAAAGGTTCAGAGAATCTGGAGAAATCACTGCACGTAAGCAGCAATGCCCGTGACCTTCGATCAAAAACCGACATCAGTGTGTAAAGGACATCACCACATGGGCTCAGAAACAAATCAGGAAAACCACTGTCAGTAACTACAGTTGGTCGCTACATCTGTAAGTGCAAGTTAAAACTCTTACTATGCAAAGCAAAAGCCATTTATCAACAACACCCGGAAACGCCACCGGCTTTACTGGGCCCGAGCTCATCTAAGATGGACTGATGCAAAGTGGAAAAGTGTTCTGTGGTCTGACGAGTCCACATTTCAAATTGTCTTTGGAAACTGTGGACGTCGTGTCCTCCGGACCAAAGAGGAAAAGAACCATCCGGATTGTTATAGGCGCAAAGTGTAAAAGGCAGCATGTGTGATGGTATGGGGGTGTATTAGTGCCCAAGACATGGGTAACTTACACATCTGTGAAGGCACCATTAATGCTGAACGGTACATACAGGTTTTGGAGCAACATATGTTGCCATCCAAGCAACGTTACCATGGACGCCCCTGCTTATTTCAGCAATACAATGCCAAGCCACGTGTTACAACAGGGTGGCTTCATAGTAAAAGAGTGCGGGTACTAGACTGGCCTGCCTGTAGTCCAGACCAGTCTCCCATTGAAAATGTGTGGCGCATTATGAAGCCTAAAATACTAAAAGACCCCCGGATTGTTGAACAACTTAAGCTGTACATCAAGCAAGAATGGGAAAGAATTCCACCTGAGAAGCTTAAAAAATGTGTTTCCTCAGTTCCCAAACGTTTACTGAGTGTTGTTAAAAGGAAAGGCCATGTAACACAGTGGTAAAAATGCCCCTGTGACAACTTTTTTGCAATGTGTTGCTGCCATTAAATTCTAAGTTAATGATTATTTGCAAAAAAAAAAATGTTGTTTCTCAGTTCGAACAATAACCTCTTAAGGCCCAAGCTGTTTGTTTACATGCTTTTTTTTATTTCTCTTTGCTATTTGGGCTTATTGGACCCTAATTAGAATAAAAACTAAAAATAATCTTTTTATATGATGTACTTAGTCCATAAGTGCACAAACGTGTACTTCATGTGTAGTGGCATGCAAATTTTAATTTTTACACTTTTTTTTCAAATTCCTTTGTATGTTATACTCTTCTGACACCACCAGATGGCAGTATAAGTGTCCACATAAGTGGCCATAAAACCCCAATTCAGCAGTGCACACAATTTTGGAAATAAGAGCTAAAAGGTGCTGTCCACACATGTGGCCACTAAGGCCTTTAGAGGTTAAATATCTTGTCTTTGCAGTCTATTCAAATGAATATAAGTTGAGAATAATTAGCAAATCATTGTATTCTGTTTTTATTTACGAATTACATAACGTGCCAACTTCAACTGGTTGTGGGTGTTGTAGTTTTTCTTGCTCAATTATGATTTGTTGTTAGTCTTGTCAGTTCACAGTCACCCTCTTGTTTGTGTTTTAAGTTTATTTGATGCACGGAGGGGGGAATTATTCAGCCTTATTTGAATCAGTCATAGATATAAACCAGGGGTGTCCAAACGTTTTCCACTGAGGTCAACACAGTGAAAAATCAAAGCATTTTTTATAGTTTTTTATTTTCAAAATCAATACAATATAAGGTTTTCTTTCATCCTTTAGGGTTCTCCTCAAGATTGGTCCCGAGGACCCAGAAGGGTCTCAGTCATAAAATTTAAAATAAAAAAGATCATTACTATTTAGATTTTTTTTAATTCAACGCTTAAATCTATAAATCAAATTCTGGTTGTGGGTGTTGTTGATAAATGGCTTTGGCTTTGCATAGTAGAGTTTTAATTTGCACTTACAGATGTAGCGACAAACTGTAGTTAATGACAGTGGTTGTCTGAAGTGTTCCTGAGCCCATGTGGTGATATCCTTTACCCACTGATGTCGCTTTTTGATGCAGTACCGCCTGAGCGATCCAAGGTCCGTAATATCATCGCTTACGTGCAGTGATTTCTCCAGATTCTCCGAACCTTTTGATGATATTACGGACTGTAGATGATGAAATCCCTACATTCCTTGCAATAGCTGGTTGAGAAATGTTGTTCTTAAACTGTTCGACAATTTGCTCACGCATTTGTTCACAAATGCCCCATCCTTGTTTGTGAATGACTGAGCATTTCATGGAAGCTGCTTTTATACCCAATCATGGCACCCACCTGTTCCCAATTAGCCTGTTCACCTGTGGGATGTTCCAAATAAGTGTTTGATGAACATTCGGGGGTGTATATTGTAGCATCCTGGAAGAGTTAGTGCTGCAAGGGGTTCTGGGTATTTGTTCTGTTGTGTTTATGTTGTGTTACGGTGCGAATGTTCTCCCGAAATGTGTTTGTCACTCTCGTTTGGTGTGGGTTCACGGTGTGGCGCATATTTGTAACAGTGTTAAAGTTGTTTATACGGTACACCCTCAGTGTGACCTGTATGGCTGTTGACCAAGTATGCCTTGCATTCACTTGTGTGTGTGAAAAGCCGTAGGTATTATGTGACTGGGCCGGCACGCAAAGGAAGTGCCTTTAAGGTTTATTGGCGCTCTGCACTTCTCCCTACGTCCTTGCACCACTCCGTACAGCAGCGTAATAAAAAGTCATAAATTGTACTTTTTGAAACCGATACCGATAATTTCCGATATTACATTTTAAAGCATTTATTGGCCGAATATATCGGCAGTCCGATATTATCGGACATCTCTAATTACAAGCTAAATTTTTTCTGTAAAAAGCCCATTCTAACCAGAGAATGACCTCGTCCGCATCTGCACTGTAAAAGTATCTCTTCTCCCTTGTCGTCTTCCGTCATATGCTCTCCCCCCCCTCCAAACTGAACCTTCTCCCTCCCTCCTACCCTTTATTCGGTGTATACACTTGCTGTGAATGTGAACTTCTCAAATAAATCCAAGCTAAACAATTTTGTTTGACTACTTGATTAGAAAATTTCCAATACAGTCTAATTCAACTGGATGCAGGCGATCGTCTTCCCACACCCAAACTCCATGGCACGGGGTCTTCTCAGGGAGCGGCTCCAACACGGCAGGACGGAGCAGATGGCGAACGCGTGTCATCATCACCTTCGTTATCTGAAGGTGACATCATCCGGGCCGAGCGCCCTTTTTTCGAGCGCCCCCCCCCCCCCCCTCAAAGCCCCACTCCCATCTCCCCGCATTAAGGTAAGGGAAGCCAATGAGCACGGGCCAGCGAGCAGGGATGCATGTTTGTGTTGCCTTCCTCCCCCGGACCCCGCTCGTTTATCTTGGCTGTCAGGCAAAGGGCAGAAGTAGAGAAGGTGAAACTTCTTTATTTATTTATTTATTTTTTCTCTCCCCCCCCAAACAGGGCCAGTGTGGTTCCCATGGAAACTGCATGACAACATCGCAGTGATGAGAGAGCAAATTCTGGTCACAGGGCACCCCGCGGTGTGCCAGATCGCTGCAGCAGACCTTTGTGTTTACGTCAAGGAAATGAAGGAGCTGTCTGGGTGACTTCAAAAGGGGGTGGGGGGGGCTCTCACCTTTTAATGTGGGAGATGAGATTAATGAGCGCATATCCACACATCACTTTAAGTTAGGTCAAGAGCTAAAAGGTACATTCTCTCTTTAAAGGGGAGTTTTTAAGAGACTTACAAGGGGTGACTCGATCCGATATTGATGTCAGATATCGATCCGATATCTGCAACGATATCGGCTTGAATGTAAAATCTCCGATACAGGCAGTCCTGCAGCGCATTTAATTGTGCAGTTAACATTTAAATGTCCTCCAAAATGAGTCTTTAGTTAAGTCATTAAAGTAATACGTGAAGCTAGACCAGGGGTCGGTAACCTAAAATGTTGACAGAGCCATATTGGACCACAAATAGAAAAAAATAAATTGGTCTGGAGCCGCAAAAAATTAATAATAATAACAATTCACGCTGATGTTTCCTGCTTTCACCCATTTAACATATCTTTACCTGCTCATTACCTATCTTCTCTGCATCCTGGGGTCACACTGGTGCTTCCTGCCTTTACCCATTCAACATATCTTTACCTGCACATTACCTACCTTCTCTGCATAGTGGGGTCACGCTGGTGCTTTCTGCCTGAAATCTAGGTCTAAGTGGGACCTACATAGAGGTTTTTGTTTCATGTCTCTACGACATTCCTACTGGAAGTTACAGGCAGCTTTGTCTGTGTAAGAATAATAAGCAGTTTTGTCTGTGTTTTCTTCCTAGGGGGCGCTAGAGCACAATTTTGAGTTTTGGGGTTTGGTTTTTTTGATTAGATCGCAATTTTTGCCAGTCCTGATGTGTGTGTCCAGTTTGGTGAGTTTTGAAGCATGTTAAGGGGGTCAAATTACAGCTCAAAAAGGCAAATGTGACTGTTTTTACTAAACTTTTGTTTTGAAGGGGGAATTGCAAACTTCCTGTTGATTTTTTCTGGGGGATGTCAGTGTATGAAATCTAGGTCTAAGTGAGACCTACATAGAGGTTTTTGTTTCATGTCTCTACGACATTCCTACTGGAAGTTGCAGGCAGTTGTGTCTGTGTTTTCTTCCTAGGGGGCGCTAGAGCGCAATTTTCAGTTTTGGGGTTTGTTTTTTTGATTAGATCGCAATTGTTGCCAGTCCTGATGTGTGTGTCCAATTTGATGAGTTTTTAAGCATGTTAAGGGGGTCAAATTACAGCTCAAAGAGGCAAAGGTGACTGTTTTTACTAAACTTTTGTTTTGAAGGGGGAATTGCAAACTTCCTGTTGATTTTTTCTGGGGGATGTCAGTGTATTAAATCTAGGTCTAAGTGAGACCTA
Source organism: Entelurus aequoreus (assembly GCF_033978785.1). Taxonomy (NCBI): domain Eukaryota; kingdom Metazoa; phylum Chordata; class Actinopteri; order Syngnathiformes; family Syngnathidae; genus Entelurus; species Entelurus aequoreus. The sequence continues at coordinate 95,381,707 of NC_084732.1, forward strand.
CATAGAGGTGTTTGTTTCATGTCTCTACGACATTCCTACTGGAAGTTACAGGCAGTTGTGTCTGTGTTTTCTTCCTAGGGGGCGCTAGAGCGCAATTTTGAGTTTTGGGGTTTGGCTTTTTGATTAGATCGCAATTTTTGCCAGTCCTGATGTGTGTGTCCAATTTGGTGAGTTTTGAAGCATGTTAAGGGGGTCAAATTACAGCTCAAAGAGGCAAAGGTGACTGTTTTTACTAAACTTTTGTTTTGAAGGGGGAATTGCAAACTTCCTGTTGATTTTTTCTGGGGGATGTCAGTGTATGAAATCTAGGTCTAAGTGAGACCTACATAGAGGTGTTTGTTTCATGTCTCTACGACATTCCTACTGGAAGTTGCAGGCAGTTTTGTCTGTGTTTTCTTCCTAGGGGGCGCTAGAGCGCAATTTTCAGTTTTGGGGTTTGGTTTTTTGATTAGATCGCAATTGTTGCCAGTCCTGATGTGTGTGTCCAATTTGATGAGTTTTTAAGCATGTTAAGGGGGTCAAATTACAGCTCAAAGAGGCAAAGGTGACTGTTTTTACTAAACTTTTGTTTTGAAGGGGGAATTGCAAACTTCCTGTTGATTTTTTCTGGGGGATGTCAGTGTATTAAATCTAGGTCTAAGTGAGACCTACATAGAGGTGTTTGTTTCATGTCTCTACGACATTCCTACTGGAAGTTACAGGCAGTTGTGTCTGTGTTTTCTTCCTAGGGGGCGCTAGAGCGCAATTTTGAGTTTTGGGGTTTGGTTTTTTGATTAGATCGCAATTTTCGCCAGTCCTGATGTGTGTGTCCAATTTGGTGAGTTTTGAAGCATGTTAAGGGGGTCAAATTACAGCTCAAAGAGGCAAAGGTGACTGTTTTACTAAACTTTTGTTTTGAAGGGGGAATTGCAAACTTCCTGTTGATTTTTTCTGGGGGATGTCAGTGTATGAAATCTAGGTCTAAGTGAGACCTACATAGAGGTTGTTGTTTCATGTCTCTACGACATTCCTAGTGGAAGTTACAGGCAGTTTTGTCTGTGTTTTCTTCCTAGAGGCGCTAGAGCTCAATTTTTAGTTTTGGGGTTTGGTTTTTTGATTAGATCGCAATTTTCGCCAGTCCTGATGTGTGTGTCCAATTTGGTGAGTTTTGAAGCATGTTAAGGGGGTCAAATTACAGCTCAAAGAGGCAAAGGTGACTGTTTTTACTAAACTTTTGTTTTGAAGGGGGAATTGCAAACTTCCTGTTGATTTTTTCTGGGGGATGTCAGTGTATGAAATCTAGGTCTAAGTGAGACCTACATAGAGGTTTTTGTTTCATGTCTCTACGACATTCCTACTGGAAGTTGCAGGCAGTTTTGTCTGTGTTTTCTTCCTAGGGGGTGCTAGAGCTCAATTTTGAGTTTTGGGGTTTGGTTTTTTGATTAGATCGCAATTTTCGCCAGTCCTGATGTGTGTGTCCAATTTGGTGAGTTTTGAAGCCTGTTAAGGGGGTCAATTTACAGCTCAAAGAGGCGGCGCTATAATAATAATAATGATAATAATAATAATAATAAAGAATAATAAAACACTAGAAATACAATAGGGTCCTCTGTTCCAAAAGCACATTCGGTCCCTAATAATAATGAAGGCAACACGTGATTTAAGTGGCTAATTAGCTATATTAGCCTCACGAAACTGTGGCATTAAATAAACAAGACTTAGGCATGAAGCGAACAACTAGCATAAACTATGGCATGGAACAAACAAGACTTACTTGGCAAGGCACGAGGCAAACAAATGAGCACAAACAGGAACTAAAGGAGGCCAAAACAAACAGAAAACACAAAACATGATCCGGACCACGGATCATGACAAGAAGGTGAGATAACTCCTGGTAATGACTGTCTTAGAATGGCCAAAGGTACAGATGTGTGTGTCCGAGTTAAAGGAAACGGCAGGCCGTCTTCTTCTAATTAATTTATCACAATCTTTGCAAGCTGCGTAAGGTTTGCTGTGGTCTGGAACAACATGGCGCACAAACAACTATCAGAAATGTCGCCAATATTACATACAGATAATGTGTCATGAAACAAAAACAAACTAAATACACAGAGGACATAAGTAAAGGAAATTAACTGAGCTTAAATATACCTACAAACGAGGCATAATGATCCAATATGTACATACAGCTAGCCTAAATAGCATGTTAGCATGGATTATCTTGCAGTCATGCACTGACCAAATATTCCTGACTTGCACTCCATAACAAGTCAATAACATCAACAAAGCTCACCTTTGTGCATTCAAGCACAGTATAAACGTTCGGAGAAATCTCTAAAACTGGTCGCCCAGTTGTATATATATATATATATATATATATATATATATATACATATATACACATACCTATATACATATATACATACATTTATACATATATATACATATATACACATATACACATATATATATATATATATATATATATATATATATATATATATATACATACATATATACATATATATGTGTATATATATACACATACATATATATATACCTATATGTATATATATATATATATACATATGTTTATGTATATAGATACATATATATACACATATATACATGTATATACTGTATGTATATGTGTATGTGTATGTATATATATATCTATATCTATATCTATATATATAGATATAGATATAGATATATATATACTGTATATATACATAACAGTATATGTATTATATTTTTTTTCTTAAAAAATACTAAAATAAATATATATATATATATATATATATATATATATATATATATATATATATATATATATATATATATATATATATATATATATATATATATATATATATATATATATATATATATATATATTTATATAAATATATACAGTAATGTATAATGTATATAGACAACACACATAAATTAAATGACAATATTGGCTATCTTTTCTTCTTGTATTCATAAAACGTATATTTTATATATATATATATATGTATATATATATATATATATATATATATATATATATATATATATATATATATATATATATATATATATATATATATATATATATATATATATATATATATACATATATATATATATATATATAAAAAGACAAGAACATTTGAAAAAAAAGGTATTTTTATTACTAGCCCTTCTTTCTTTGAGTCATTTCACTTAATGAAGTTTTTTTTTTTAATATTCCACACTACAAAACAACAAAATTGATTACTTTTGATATGCTATCGGCTCAATATCGGTATTGGCAAATACTCAAAGCTCCTGTATCGGACGTAAAAACGTTGTTGACACCCCTAGGTATAATACTAAAAGTATGATTGATCCCTGCTGATGTTGTATCGGATCAATATCGGTATCGGCCAATACTCATAGCTCCAAAATCGGAAGTGAAAACATCGGTGCCTTTATTTGCTCGTATGCCTTTTTTATTCACCAACAATGATGCAGCACAACGTCACGTTTGTGAGAAAATATGCAGGGTAATGATCTTTATTGGGTTGAATGCTGATCAAATATCAAACCACCGACAAGCATAAAGGTTGCCTTCAAAGACCGTCAATAAGACATTCGACCTTCCCCAACATCCGGAACAACTCTCCAGGCTTAAACTGCATAAAGCAGAAACAAATTGCACAAGTAATGAATATTTAATGACTACTACATTTTTCACTCAGTGGCGGTAAATGGGAAGCATGTTTTCGTTAACAAATGAGAAGCCAATCAAAAGAACACAAGGTGCCACCCGCCTCGTCAAAAGCCTGCAGCCGCCAGATAAGCCCAGACAATGATAGCGAGATACCGCAGCCTTTTCGCTGCGATACTGGCAGGGGAAAGAATGAAGTCTCTTCTGGAGTACGCGTCAGCACGGATGTGCTCCACATGCCATCACGACATCAACATGAAACATTGATAACACAACACACATAACGGTTGAATCTCTTTGCATGAAGTTTTCAATTTGTACTCCTATACCGACAATTCCCTCAATAAAAACATATTTGTTCAATGCACACTCTTCTCACCAAACTGTAAACAAGGAAATAAATATACCAGTTGCTTTATTATGGATGCCCATTACTGAAATTGTTCCATTAGCTTTTGTTTACTTCTCTATAATGTGCTATAGTGCTGCACGATACAAGCGTATATATCTCAGGACGACATTAAAATGTCTATCGTACGATATAATTCTCGACTGTTTTTACCAGGGGTGGGCAATTAATTTTTACCGGGGGGCGCATGAGCAACTCGAGCACTGCTGTAGGGCCACACGGACAATATTTCAATTAAATTTTGCTCATATTATTTTTGATTTAGCGTAAGATAAATAATATTAATAATAATAATAATAATAATAATAATAATTTCATTTAACCTAACTTAACTTTATACAAAAGCAGATTGCTTTTGATGGTTTTATTTTTAACACTGTCTTACACAACACTTCCTGATGTATAATACAATGCAACAATGTCAATTTCTGTCACTTTATCCTGCATCCTCTTTAAAAGTCCAACATTTTTCCCCGTCAGATTTGGACAACCATCTGTTGTCACACCTGCCAGCTCGTCCCATTTCAGTCCTAACATGTCCAAACACACATTTACCTATGTGAACAAGTCATTACCTGTGGTTGTCTCTTTAAGTTAAAGTTAAAGTTAAAGTACCAATGATTGTCACACACACACTAGGTGTGGTGAAATGTGTCCTCTGCATTTGACCCATCCCCTTGATCACCCCCTGGGAGGTGAGGGGAGCAGTGGGCAGCAGCGTAGCCGCGCCCGGGAATAATTTTTGGTGATTTAACCCCCAATTCCAACCCTTGATGCTGAGTGCCAAGCAGGGAGGTAATGGGTCCCATTTTTATAGTCTTTGGTATGACCCGGCCGGGATTTGAACTCACAACCTACCGATCTCAGGGCGGACACTCTAATTGACTGCATGGCTGCCAGCTACTCCGTGATTTGAAAGTCTGCAGTTATCCCACGTAAGAAGATGAGCAGCTGGGCGGTGTCACGTACATCGCAGCTCTCATCCAAAGCCAGCGAAAAACAGTCAAAGTCGGCCGTTCTGTTTTTCGGCTGAAGCTCCAAGTTTCCAGCGATGGTCTCAACCCGCCTTGTTACAGTGCGTCGGGAGAGTGACACGTTCTCAAATGTCAGCATATCAGCGCAACAGAGTCCAATAAGCACTCCTTCATAAACTCTCCGTCAGAAAACGCCTTACTTTTTCTGGCGATTTTGTGAGAAATGACAAAACTTGTAATGACGGCTGCATCTCTGGGGGTGTGAAATTTGGCAAAAAGTCCTTGTTGGGTTTGCAGTTTTACCATCAACGCATCAGCCTCCCTTGCGCGCGCTTCATCAGACAGATTCCGGTATTTTTCCTCGTGCTTGGTCGTGTAGTGGCGATTCAAATTATATTCTTTAAACACAACAACTTGTGTACCACAAATTAAGCACACAGCTTTACCTTCAATTTATGTAAAGAAATACTTGGCAGTCCATGTCTTGTTGAAAACACGCCATTCCTCATCAACTTTTCTTTTTTTAGCGTGAGCTGACATCTCGGTGGTAACTGGGCATCACTTGTCGCTGTGCACCTTCACTCACAGGTTACACACGGACATACGCCCATAAATAACACTTTTCAAAATAAAAGCAGCACAGTTGAATTGCACGCTCGACATAGATGTTTTTTTCAATGTATTTTGTAATTTGTGATTGCCGCTGTTAACATTCACTCACAATCACACACGAGCATACGTCCACACGGAAGTGATACAAATAACGCTTTTCAAAACAAAAGCAGCACCAATGTGTTGCACACTCGACATAGTATTATTTTGCAAATAATAATTAACTTAGAATTTCATGGCTGCAACACGTGCCAAAGTAGTTGGGAAAGGGCATGTTCACCACTGTGTTACATGGCCTTTCCTTTTAACAACACTCAGTAAACGTTTGGGAACTGAGGAGACACATTTTTGAAGCTTCTCAGGTGGAATTCTTTCCCATTCTTGCTTGATGTGCAGCTTAAGTTGTTCAACAGTCCGGGGGTCTCCGTTGTGCTATTTTAGGCTTCATAATGCGCCACACATTTTCAATGGGAGACAGGTCTGGACTACAGGCAGGCCAGTCTAGTACCCGCACGCTTTTACTATGAAGCCACGCTGATGTAACACGTGGCTTGGCATTGTCTTGCTGAAATAAGCAGGGGCGTCCATGATAACGTTGCTTGGATGGCAACATATGTTGCTCCAAAACCTGTATGTACCTTTCAGCATTAATGGTGCCTTCACAGATGTGTAAGTTACCCATGTCTTGGACACTAATACGCCCCCACACCATCACACATGCTGGCTTTTCAACTTTGCACAAATGTAACAATCCGGATGACCGTCCACAGTTTCCAAAAACAATTTGAAAGGTGTACTCATCAGACCACAGAACACTTTTCCACTTTGTATCAGTCCATCTTAGATGAGCTCAGGCCCAGCGAAGCCGACGGCGTTTCTGGGTGTTGTTGATAAACGTGTGCACCTTGCATAGGAGAGTTTTAACTTGCACTTACACATGTAGCGACTAACTGTAGTTACTGACAGTGGGTTTCTGAAGTGTTCTTGAGCCCATGTGGTGATATCCTTTACACACTGATGTCGCTTGTTGATGCAGTACAGCCTGAGGGATCGAAGATCACGGGCTTAGCTGCTTACGTGCAGTGATTTCTCCGGATTCTCTGAACCCTTTGATGATAATACGGACCGTAGATGGTGAAATCTCCAAATTCCTTGCAGAATAACTGGTTGAGAAAGGTTTTTCTTAAACTGTTGTTCACGCATTTGTTGACAAAGTGGTGACCCTCGCCCCATCCTTGTTTGTGAATGACTGACCATTTCATGGAATCTACTTTTATACCCAATCATGGCACCCACCTGTTCCCAATTTGCCTGTTCACCTGTGGGATGTTCCAAATAAATGTTTGATGAGCATTCCTCAACTTTATCAGTATTTATTGCCACCTTTCCCAACTTCTTTGTCACGTGTTGATATATATATATATATATATATATATATATATATATATATATATATATATATATATATATATATATATATATATATATATATATATATATATATATATATATATATATATATATATATATATATATATATATATATATATATATATACACATGTATGTATATATATATATATATATATGTATATTAGGGATGTCCGATAATGGCTTTTTGCCGATATCCGATATGCCGATATTGTCCAACTCTTTAATCACCGATACCGATATCAACCGATACCGATATCAACCGATATATACAGTCGTGGAATTAACACATTATTATGCCTAATTTGGACAACCAGGTATGGTGAAGATAAGGTACTTTTTAAAAAAATTTATCAAATAAAATAAGATAAATAAATTAAAAACATTTTCTTGAATAAAAAAGAAAGTAAAACAATATAAAAACAGTTACATAGAAACTAGTAGTTAATGAAAATTTGTAAAATTAACTGTTGAAGGTTAGTATTATTAGTGGAACAGCAGCACGCACAATCATGTGTGCTTACGGACTGTATCCCTTGCAGACTGTATTGATATATATTGATATATAATGTAGGAACCAGAATATTAATAACAGAAAGAAACAACCCTTTTGTGTGAATGAGTGTAAATGGGGGAGGGAGGTTTTTTGGGTTGGTGCACTAATTGTAAGTGTATCTTGTGTTTTTTATGTGGATTTAATAAAAAAAATAAAAATAATTTTAAAAAAAAAACATAATGATGATAAAAAAACCGATACCGACAATTTTCGATATTACATTTTAACGCATTTATCGGCCGATAATATCGGCAGACCGATATTATCGGACATCTCTAATGTATGTATATATATATATATATATATATGTATATATATGTATATATATATATATATATATATATATATATATATATATATATATATATATATATATATATATATATATATATATATATATATATATATATATATATATACATATATATATATATATATATATATATATATATATATATATATATATATATATACATATATATACATATATATATATATATACATGTATACATATATATGCATATATATATACATATATATACATAGTATGGGGAACATATTCACCATTAATAAGTTACTTATTAACATGCAAATTAGTAACATATTGGCTCTTAATTAGTCATTTTTAAGTACTTATTAATGCCTATTCTGCATGGCCTTATTATACAACCAGTAAGTTGGTTTTAGACTGACACATGTTTCCGTTTCAATTTGCATGAAAACACTCTTACAGGCATCACACATGGAACGGTTTACTAAGCATGAATGGTTTTAGTTATATTGTAAAACTTACAAACAACTGCTCGGCGTGATGAATGCAGTATCCATACGAGTAGAAACGCTACGGACGACCAGAAGACGGAATTTTGCAATTCGGTTGAAAGCCCTTGCAGTGAGCAAACTCGTCCAAAAGATGGCGCCACAGCACAAACAATAACACATGTATTCAGTGTCTTTGATTGTTTGTTTGTTTGTTTTTAAATGAGCAAAGAAAAACCAAGAAATTAGCCGCACCGTTTTATAAGCCTCGGGGTTAAAAGCGTAGGGGAAAAGTAGCGGCTTATAATACGGACTTTACGGTATATCTAGATATATATTTACTGTCCATATTGCACAGCACTAATGTGTTACACAACCTTAGTTACATACGCCCCGATTTTAGTATATTTCAGTTTTAGACATGTTTCGGTTTCAATTTGCATGAAAACACTCCTACAGACATCACACATGGTTTAGTAAGTATGAATGGTTTTAGTTATATTGTAAAACTTACAAACAACTGCTCGGCGTGATGAACGCAGAATCCATACGAGTAGAAACGCTACGGACGACCAGAAGACGGAATTTTGCTATTCGGTTGAAAGCTTTTGCAGCGAGCAAACTCGTCCAAAAGATGGCGCCACAGCACAAACAATAACACATATATTCAGTGTCTTTAATTGTTTTGTTCTTTTTGTTCTTTTTAAATGAGCAAAGAAAAACAAAGAAATTAGCTACACCGTTTTATAAGCCTCGGGGTAAAAAGCGTAGGAAAAAAGTAGCGGATTATAGTCCGGAATTTAAGGTATAAATGGTTATATATTTACTGTCCATATTGCACAGCACTGTGTTACAAAACCTTAGTTTACATACGCCCCGGTTTTAGTATATTTCAGTTTTAGACATGTTTCGATTTAAATTTGCATGAAAACACTCCTACAGACATCACACATGGTTTAGTAAGTATGAATGGTTTTAGTTATATTTTAAAACTTACAAACAACTGCTAGGCGTGATGAATGCAGAATCCATACGAGTAGAAACGCTACGGACGACCAGAAGACGGAATTTTGCAATTGGGTTGAAAGCCCTTGCAGTGAGCAAACTCGTCCAAAAGATGGCGCCACAGCACAAACAACAACACATATATTCAGTGTCTTTGATTGTTTTTTTGTTTGTTTTTAAATGAGCAAAGAAAAAACAAGAAATTAGCCGCACCGTTTTATAAGCCTCTGGGTTAAAAGCGTAGGGAAAAAGTAGCGGCTTATAATACGGACTTTACGGTATATCTGGATATATATTTATTGTCCATATTGCACAGCACTAATGTGTTACACAACCTTAGTTACATACGCCCCGGTTTTAATATATTTCAGTTTTAGACATGTTTCGGTTTCAATTTGCATGAAAACACTCCTACAGACATTACACATGGAACGGTTTAGTAAGTATGAATGGTTTTAGTTATATTGTAAAACTTACAAACAACTGCCTGGCGTGATGAACGCAGAATCCATACGAGTAGAAACGCTACGGACGACCAGAAGACAGAATTTTGCAATTTGGTTGAAAAGCTCTTGCAGTGAGCAAACTCGTCCAAAAGATGGCGCCACAGCACAAACAACAACACATATATTCAGTGTCTTTGATTGTTTTTTTGTTTGTTTTTAAATGAGCAAAGAAAAAACAAGAAATTAGCTGCACCGTTTTATAAGCCTCTGGGTTAAAAGCGTAGGGGAAAAGTAGCGGCTTATAATACGGACTTTACGGTATATCCGGATATATATTTACTGTCCATATTGCACAGCACCAATGTGTTACACAACCTTAGTTACATACGCCCCGATTTTAGTATATTTCAGTTTTAGACATGTTTCGGTTTCAATTTGCATGAAAACACTCCTACAGACATCACACATGGAACGGTTTAGTAAGTATGAATGGTTTTAGTTATATTGTAAAACTTACAAACAACTGTTCGGCGTGATGAACGCAGAATCCATTCGAGTAGAAACGCTACGGACGACCAGAAGACAGAATTTTGCAATTCGGTTGAAAAGCTCTTGCAGTGAGCAAACTCGTCCAAAAGATGGCGCCACAGCACAAACAATAACACATATATTCAGTGTCTTTAATTGTTTTGTTCTTTTTGTTCTTTTTAAATGAGCAAAGAAAAACAAAGAAATTAGCTACACCGTTTTATAAGCCTCGGGGTAAAAAGCGTAGGAAAAAAGTACCGGATTATAGTCCGGAATTTAAGGTATAAATGTTTATGTATTTACAGTCCATATTGCACAGCACTGTGTTACAAAACCTTGGTTTACATACGCCTCGGTTTTTTAGTGTGGTTCAGTTTTAGACATGTTTCGATTTCAATTTGCATGAAAGCACTCCTACAGACATTACACATGGAACGGTTTAGTAAGTATGAATGGTTTTAGATATATTGTAAAACTTACAAACAACTGCTTGGCGTGATGAACGCAGTATTCATACGAGTAGAAACGCTCTTGAAAGCTCATATATTGTCCATATTGCACAGCACTAATGTGTTACAAAACCTTGGTTTACATACGCCCCGGTTTTTTAGTATGTTTCAGTTTTAGACATGTTTCGATTTCAATTTGCATGAAAACACTCCTACAGACATCACACATGGAACGGTTTAGTAAGTATGAATGGTTTTAGTTATATTGTAAAACTTACAAACAACTGCTCGGCGTGATGAACGCAGAATCCATACGAGTAGAAACGCTACGGACGACCAGAAGACGGAATTTTGCAATTCGGTTGAAAGCTCTTGCAGTGAGCAAACTCGTCCAAAAGATGGCGCCACAGCACAAACAACAACACATATATTCAGTGTCTTTGATTGTTTTTTTGTTTGTTTTTAAATGAGCAAAGAAAAACCAAGAAATTAGCCGCACCGTTTTATAAGCCTCGGGGTTAAAAGCGTAGGGGAAAAGTAGCGGCTTATAATACGAACTTTACGGTATATCTGGATATATAATTACTGTCCATATTGCACAGCACTAATGTGTTACACAAACAAACTCGTCCAAAAGATGGCGCCACAGCACAAACAACAACACATATATTCAGTGTCTTTAATTGTTTTGTTCTTTTTGTTCTTTTTAAATGAGCAAAGAAAAACAAAGAAATTAGCTACACCGTTTTATAAGCCTCGGGGTAAAAACCGTAGGAAAAAAGTAGCGGATTATAGTCCGGAATTTAAGGTATAAATGGTTATATATTTACTGTCCATATTGCACAGCACTGTGTTACAAAACCTTAGTTTACATACGCCCCGGTTTTAGTATATTTCGGTTTTAGACATGTTTCGATTTCAATTTGCATGAAAACACTCCTACAGACATTACACATGGAACGGTTTAGTAAGTATGAATGGTTTTAGTTATATTGTAAAACTTACAAACAACTGCTTGGCGTGATGAACGCAGAATCCATACGAGTAGAAACGCTACGGACGACCAGAAGACAGAATTTTGCAATTCGGTTGAAAGCTCTTGCAGTGAGCAAACTCGTCCAAAAGATGGCGCCACAGCACAAACAATAACACATATATTCAGTGTCTTTGATTGTTTTTTTGTTTGTTTTTAAATGAGCAAAGAAAAACCAAGAAATTAGCCGCACCGTTTTATAAGCCTCGGGGTTAAAAGCGTAGGGAAAACGTAGCGGCTTATAGTCCGGAATGTACGGTACATCTGGATATATATTTATTGTCCATATTGCACAGCACTAATGTGTTACACAACCTTGTGTTATTTCACACCACCTTTTAATCAGCCCTGACAGCGACTTTATGTCTTTATGTTAATGAGCTCGAGTGTAAACAATTAGCTCGCACTCACGTAGCCTTTTTCTTCCGCTCACGCCTAACGAGCGTCAGGCAAACGCTTTTTTTTCCCACTGCTTTCCCTCTGATTTATATCGGAGGTAAAGGCGGAGGAGAGATCCGCGGAGAGTATGTGGGCGGGCCGATATGAGACCATGGTGTTGGGGGGGGGAAGGGGGGGTCATGACAGCTCATCAGCGGACAATAAGGCCTGGGCTTGTTGGTGTCCTGCTCCCTGGCAGGGTCACAAGCTGCTCCAGATGCTAAAGGCAAGCGTCCAGCTTCCCAAAATGTGCTCGTTTGTCCTCGCTCGGAGGCGCCAGGAAAAAAAAAAAAAAAAAGAAAAAAAAAAAACGTTATTAGAATTTGAGCTTAGGAACTCAATCGAGTGAGCTGTGGATTGAGTCACTTGGGATATAATCGCCGGGATGTGGTCTAAACCCGGGCAGGATATAAGGTCATGTCGGAGTGGAACTCTAGCCAAGCCCTCAAGTGCCTCGGTGGCTTTTGTGGTTATCTGCGGTGGCCAGCTGTCGTGATTGAGGAGATCCTCAAAAAGGGTCCCGTTGCCTCCTCGTCCTCGTCCTCCGCGTCTCATCTTTCGCCGCCGCGGCCGCATGTGCGCACTCGCCTGGTCACCCAGGCCGACGCGTCCGAGCGGGAGTGTTTCGACTGATGTGTGCTAACGTGATGCCGGTGCCGAGGAGGTGCAGCTTTGTTTGTTTGCTCGGGGTGAAAAGTTACGCAATACAGGCGTACCTTGGTTTACACACACCCCGGTTTTAGTATCTGTCAGTTTTAGACCGACACATGTTTCGGTTTTAGTATGATTAAACACACCGGTAAATTACACACCACTATCACTATCACGATATTGACGCAATACAGACGTACCTTGGTTTACACATGCCCCAGTTTTAGTATGTTTCAGTTTTAGACCGACACATGTTTCGGTTTTAGTACGATTAAACACATCGGAATCTAGCGAAATGAAAATGACACACCACAGTTGTCGTGACCAAAGCTATCACGATATTGACGCAATACAGGCGTACCTTGGTTTACATACGCCCCGGTTTTAGTATGTTTCAGTTTTATACCGACACATGTTTCGGTTTTAGTACGATTCAAGACACAGGGATCTAACAAAAGGAAAAGTACACACCACGGTTATCGGGACCAAAGCTATCACGATATTCATGCAATACAGACGTACCTTGGTTTACATACGCCCTGGTTTTAGTATGTGTCAGTTTTAGACCGACACATGTTTCGGTTTTAGTACGATTCAAGACACAGGGATCTAACAAAAGGAAAAGTACACACCACGGTTATCGGGACCAAAGCTATCACGATATTCATGCAATACAGACGTACCTTGGTTTACATACGCCCTGGTTTTAGTATCTGTCAGTTTTAGACCGACACATGTTTCGGTTTTAGTACGATTAAACACGCCGGTAAATTACACACCACTAGCACTATCACGATATTGACGCAATACAGACGTACCGTGGTTTACACATGCCCCTGTTTTAGTATGTTTCAGTTTTAGACCGACACATGTTTCGGTTTTAGTACGACTAAACACATGGGAATCTATCGAAATGAAAATGACACACCACGGTTGTCGTGACCAAAGCTATCACGATATTGACGCAATACAGGCGTACCTTGGTTTACATACGCCCCGGTTTTAGTATGTTTCAGTTTTAGACCGACGTAGGTTTAGGTTTTACTTCGATGAAATGAAAATGACACACCACAGTTGTCGTGACCAAAGCTATCACGATATTGACACAATACAGACGCACCTTGGTTTACACATGCCCCAGTTTTAGTATGTTTCAGTTTTAGACCGACACATGTTTCGGTTTTAGTACGATTCAAGACACAGGGATCTAACAAAAGGAAAAGTACACACCACGGTTATCGGGACCAAAGCTATCACGATATTCATGCAATACAGACGTACCTTGGTTTACATAGACCCTGGTTTTAGTATGTGTCAGTTTTAGACTGAGACATGTTTCGGTTTTAGTACGATATAACGAAATGTTAATTACACACCACGCTTATCGTGACCACAGCTATCACGATATTGACGCAATACAGACGTATCTTGGTTTACAAACGCCCCGGTTTTAGTATTTTTCAGTATTACACGGACACAGGTTTCGGTTTTAGTACGATTAAACACACCGGGATCTAGCGAAATGAGAATTCCACACCACGATTATTTTGACCAAAGCTATCAAGATATTGACGCAATACAGACGTTCCTTGATTTACATACGCCCCAGTTTTAGTATGTTTCAGTTTTAGACCAACACGTGTTTCGGTTTTAGTACGATTAAACACATCGGAATCTAGCGAAATGAAAATGACACACCACAGTTGTCGTGACCAAAACTATCACGATATTGACGCAATACAGACGCACCTTGTTTTACATACACCCCGGTTTTAGTATTTTTCGGTTTAAAACCGACACATGTTTTGGTTTTAGTACTATTAAACACACCGGTAAATTACACACCACTATCACTATCACGATATTGATGCAATACAGACGTACCTTGGTTTACATACGCCCCAGTTTTAGTATGTTTCAGTTTTAGACCGACACATGTTTCGGTTTTAGTACGATTAAACACATCGGAATCTATCGAAATGAAAATGACACACCACAGTTGTCGTGACCAAAGCTATCACGATATTGACGCAATACAGACGCACCTTGGTTTACATACGCCCCGGTTTTAGTATGTTTCGGTTTAAGACCGACACATGTTTCGGTTTTAGTACGATTAAACACACCGGTAAATTACACACCACTATCACTATCACGATATTGATGCAATGCAGACGTTCCTTGGTTTACATACGCCCCAGTTTTAGTATGTTTCAGTTTTAGACCGACACGTTTCGGTTTTAGTACGATTGAACACACAGAGATCTAACGAAGTGAAAATTACACAACACGGTAATCTTGACCAAAGCTATCACGATATTGACACAATACAGACGTACCTTTGTTTACACACTCCCCTGTTTTAGTATGTTTCGGTTTTAGTACGTTTCGGTTTTAGTGCGATTAAACACACAGGGATCCAGCGAAATGAAAATTACACACCACGGTTATCGTGACCAAAGCTATCATGATATTGACGCAATACAGACGTACCTCGGTTTACTTACGCCCCGGTTTTAGTATGTTTCACTTTTAGACCGACACATGTTTCGGTTTTAGTACGATTAAACACACAGGGATTTAACATAATGAAAATTACACAACACGGTAATCTTGACCAAAGCTAGCACGATATTGACGCAATACAGACGTACCTTGGTTTACATACTCCCCTGTTTTAGTATGTTTCGGTTTTAGTACGATTAAACACGCCGCGATCGAGCGAAATGAAAATTACACACCACGGTTATCGTGAACTAAGCTATCACGATATTGACGCAATACAGACATACCCTGGTTTACATAAGTCCCGGTTTTAGTCTGTTTCATTTTTAGACTGAGACATGTTTCGGTTTTAGTTCGATTTAACAAAATGAAAATTACACACCACGCTTATCGTGACCAAAGCTATCATGATATTGACGCAATACAGACGTACCTGAGTTTATATACGCCCCGGTTTTAGTATGTTTCATTTTTAGACCGACACATGTTTCGGTTTTAGTACGATTAAACACACCGGGATATAACAAAATTAAATTTACACACCACGGTTATCGTGACCAAAGCTATCACGATATTGACGCAATACAGACGTATCGCCCCGGTTTTAGTATGTTTCAGTTTTAGACCGACACATGTTTCGGTTTTAGTACAATTAAACACACAGGGATCTAACGAAGTGAAAATTACACAACACGGTGATCTTGACCAAAGCTAGCACGATATTGACGCAATACAGACGTACCTTGGCTTACATACTCCCCTGTTTTAGTATGTTTCGGTTTTAGTACGATTAAACACACCGGGATCCAGCGAAATTAAAATTACACACCACGGTTATTATGGCCAAAACTATCACCATATTGATGCGATACAGACATACCTTGGTTTACATACGCCCCGGTTTTAGTATGTTTCAGTTTTAGACCGACAAATGAAAATTACACACCACGGTTGTCGTGACCTAAGCTATCACGATATTGACGCAATACAGACGTACCTTGGTTTACACACACCCCGGTTTTAGTATGTTTCAGTTTTAGACCGACACATGTTTCAGTTTTAGTACCATTAAACACACCGGGATTTAACAAAATGAAAATTACACGCCACGGTTATCGTGATCAAAGCTATCACGATATTGACGCAATACAGACGTACCTCGGTTTACATACGCCCCGGTTTTCGTATGTTTCAGTTTTAGGCAAGGCAAGGCAAGGCAACTTTATTTGTATAGCGCTTTTCATACACAAGGCAGACTCAAAGTGCTTCACAGACAACAAAGTGAAATGAAAGAAAATAAAAGCAAAATTAAAATGCAGACAATAAAAATAAGAACAGTGCAGACGTTAAAAGTTAAAAGATTAAAAGATTTAGCTGAAAGCTAAGGTGAACATAAAAGTCTTCAGTCTAGTTTTAAAAGTAGTGAGAGTTGGGGAGAGTCTGACATCTTCAGGAAGTTTATTCCAGCTATGTGTTGCATAGTGACTGAATGATGATCTCCCTTGATTTGAGTTTACTCTTGGAACCGCTAACAGATTGGTCTCAGAAGATCTTAGTGATCTAGAGGGCGTATATAGTGGGAGCATATCAGTGATATACTTGGGCCCTAGACCATGTAGTGATTTATATGTGAGCAGGAGGATTTTGAAATCTATTCTCTGATGTACAGGGAGCCAATGTAAGGATTTAAGAATTGGTGTAATGTGCTCACATTTTTTGGTCTTTGTTAGAACTCTAGCAGCAGCGTTCTGAACAAGCTGTAGCTGCCTGACAGTTTTTTTGGGAAGACCTGCAAGGAGACCATTACAATAGTCTAGCCTACTGGTAATAAAGGCATGTACAAGTTTTTCTAAGTCTTGAGCTGACATGAGCCCTCTAAGTCTTTTTACATTTTTGAGGTGATAGTAGGCCGATTTTGTTACTGATTTGATGTGACTGTCGAAATGTAAATCAGAATCTAAAATAACCCCAAGATTTCTGGCTTTATTTGAGGTTTTCAGGGACAGTGATTTAAGGTGTTGGATGACTTTAAACCTTTCTTTTTTAGCACCAAAAACAATTATCTCAGTTTTATCTTCATTTAGTTGTAGGAAATTTTGGCACATCCAGTGTTTGACTTGCTCAATGCACTGGCACAGAAGATCTATGGGGCGATAGTCATTTGGTGATAGCGCTACATAGATTTGGGTGTCATCGGCATAGCAATGATGGTCAATGTTATTATTTTGCATGATTTGTCCTAGTGGGAGCATATAGATGTTAAATAAAGTCGGCCCCAAGATTGAACCTTGGGGGACTCCACACGTTACGTTGGTTGGTTCTGATACAAAGTCACCAATGGAAACAAAATAGTTCCTATCTTGTAGATATGACTTGAACCAGCTTAAAACTGTGCCTGAGATCCCCACCCAGTTTTCCAACCTGTCCAAAAGTATTGAGTGGTCGACAGTGTCAAATGCAGCACTGAGGTCCAAAAGCATTAATACTGAAGTTTTGCCAGAGTCTGTGTTTAGACGGATGTCATTTATAACTTTAAGAAGGGCCGTCTCTGTGCTATGAAGAGGTCGAAATCCTGACTGGAAGTTGTTGTGGCAGCCAGTAGAAGCCAAGAAGTGATTTAGTTGTTGGAGGACAACTTTCTCAATTATTTTACTTATGAATGGTAGATTTGAAATTGGTCTGTAGTTGTTGATAACAGAGGCATCTAGGCTCTGCTTTTTTAGAAGAGGTTTAATGACTGCAGTTTTGAAAGCCTTCGGGAAATTGCCCGATTTAATAGAATTATTAACTATTTGCAAGATGTCTGTTGATAGGCAGTCAAAAACATTCTTAAATAAGTTGGTAGGTAAAACATCAAGGCAGCAGGTGGATGACTTTAGAGCTGTCACCGTTTCCACTAGAGTTTTAGAGTCTATGGCATTAAAGCTTGCCATCATTGCTGTGTTACTTTTGCCTAAATGGGGTGGTGATCCAACTTTTTTACTTGAGATATTGATGGTGCGTCTGATGCCTTCAATTTTATCAGTATAAAAGAATGCAAAGTCATTGCATTTCTGCGTGGAATGGAGTTCGGCTGGTATTTGTGTTGGGGGTTTAGTCAGTCTGTCAACGATTGTGAATAGGGTTTTGGCCTTATTTGTGTTGCTGTTTATGATATTGGAGAAGAATGTTTCTCTAGCACTTTTTAAGACTAAATTGTAGGCCTGGAGGCTCTCTTTATAGATGTCATGGTGAATATGAAGTTTTGTATTCCGCCAGATTCGTTCAGCCTTCCTGCACTCTCTTCTCTGGGCTGTTACAGCAGCAGATTTTCTCCAGGGTGCCTTTTGCTTGCCAGAAATCGTTTTAACTGTAACAGGTGCAATGATATCTATGATATACACAATTTTGGAATTAAAGTTGCTTACAAGATCATCAGCATGACATGGGTTTAGAGGTGGTAGTGAGGAGATGGCGTTTTTAAAGAGGACATTAGCATGTTCATTTATGTACCGCTTTTTGACATTCTTTGATTCTGTTTGTGTGTCCGGGATTACAGAAATATTAAAGAAAACACAGAAATGATCAGACAATGAAGGATCAATCACAAGAACATCAGAAACATTGAGACCTTTTGTGATAATCAGGTCCAGGGTGTGTCCCTTATAATGTGTAGCCTCTTTCACATGTTGAGACAGTTCAAATGTGTCTAAAATAGTAAAAAGTTCTTTTGCGCCCTTGTCATTTAAATCGTCAATATGAAAATTAAAATCACCAGTTATAACCAGGCAGTCAAAGTCAGTGGAGATGCTAGACAATAGTTCAGTAAAATCATCAAAAAATTTGCAGAATATTTAGGTGGCCTGTAGATAATTAACAAGAGAATTTTGGGAGAGCATTTCAACACAGCACACAGGTATTCAAATGATGTAAACTCACCGAGTGACATCTGTTTCCCCTGAAACATGTTTTTAAATATAGCAGCAACCCCTCCACCTCTTTTCCCCGATCTACATATATCAATGAAGTTATAGTTGGGGGGTGCTGTCTCAATCAGAATGCTTGCACTGTTATTTTGTTCCAGCCATGTTTCAGTTAAAAACATAAAGTCAAGTTTAGAAGTGCTAATAAAATCATTGACTAAAAATGATTTGCTATTCAGAGACCTGACATTGAGCAGACCCATCCTGATGGTGTTATTGACAGGCTTCGATGTTGGCTTTGATTTGGAGATAATAGGAATGAGATTGTTTAGGTTAGCAGGGTGGCTAAGTTTCCCAATGTTTACTCTCTTGGTAGTCACAACAGGGATGTAGAAGGTGCCATGATTTGATGTAGGCAACCTTGGGCCCAGCTGATAATGTGGTCTACTGCTGAACCCTTTTCTGTATCAGAAATATTCAGGGCGAGGCGGGGTTTGCCGTAAGGGGGAGGGGGAGTGAGCAGCGTCAGAGCGTTTTAGACCGACAATTGGAAATTACACACCACGGTCATCGTGACCAAAGCTATCACAATATTGACACAATACAGACCGACACATGTTTCGGTTTTAGTACGATTAAACAAACAGGGATCTAACGAAGTGAAAAGTACACACCACGGTTATCGTGACCAAAGCTATCACAATATTGACGCAATACGGACGTACCTTGGTTTACATACGCCCCGGTTTTAGTATGTTTCAGTTAGTTTTAGTACTATTCAAGACACAGAGATCTAGCGAAATGAAAATTACACACCCCGGTTATCAACACCAAAGCTATCACGATAATGTTGACTGTGCTCCGGAAGTACTTATACACACACCGAAAAAGTTCGGTTTTAGTACGATTAAACCCATCGGGACCTATTGAAATGAAAATACGCCCCGGTTTTAGTATGTTTCAGTTTTAGACCGACACGTTTCGGTTTTAGTACGATTGAACACACAGGGATCTAACGAAGAGAAAATTACACAACATAGTTATCGTGACTAAAGCTATCACGATATTGATGCAATACAGACGTACCTTGGTTTGTATACGCCCCCGGTTTTAGTATGTTTCAGTTTTAGACCGAGACATGTTTCGGTTTTAGTACGATTAAACACTAACGAAATGTAATTTACACACCACGGTTATCGTGACCAAAGCTATCACGATATTGACGCAGTACAGACGTACCTTGGTTTACATACACCCCGGTTTTAGTATGTTTCAGTTTTAGACTGAGACATTTTTCGGTTTTAGTACGATAGGGATCTAGCTCAATGAAAACTACAGTAAAAAAATGCCTCGGCTTTAGTTGAATTCAACTTTCTGACCAGCTGGCAGCCTCGACGGTGCTGGGAATTCTCTGTCACATTAGTCGCATGTCGCTTCTGCGGTGCAGCAAAAGGAGACGTCTTTGACTTCCACTAAGAGAAGAGCTCTGCATAATGTATTTGACAGCACACGTTGAAAAGGTGCTCCTCTCTCAGTTGAAAACCAGGTCAGTTCTTCGTTGCAAACAAACACGAGAGGTCTTGAGACATTCCGACATGTATCACTCGGATTTCACCCCGCGGTCCGTCACCCGTCTCCGACAGCCCGGATAAGAAACAACCACACTGCGGCATTCATCATCAAAATTGATGCACACAAGTGGCCTCAGTATCAGCAATCTGCGCCCCCCCTCCCTCCCTCCCCCCCTGCCTTTCTGCTCTGTGTGCGCACCCCAAAGCACACAGCTCCATCTGCTGGTCAAAAAAAAAACAGCCTGAAGCTGATACACTGCAAAAACTGAAGATGAAATATCTCAAATAAGGGTGATATTTGCTTATTTTCTGTCTGATAAGATAATTCTTCTCACTAAGCAGATTTTATGTTAGAGTGTTTTACTTGTTTTAAGGGTTTTGGTCCTAAATTCTCTCAGTAAGATATTACAGCTCGTTGCTGATATGTGATGACCTATATTGAGTAAAACATGCTTGAAACTAGAATATCAACTGTTGCAAAGCTGTGTCATCAACACTCACAAGTATAAAAGTAATAATTTCTTATTTCAAGCGTGAAATAAAAAAAATCATGACTTTGACACAATTGTGTCTCATCTCAGATGACAGCCAAATGGACTTTGCTGTTTTATTTTCAATGAAACAAGAGAAAAGTCCAGCAAACGGACAGTTGATATTTAA